>NW_026779114.1:900000-1125931 GCF_030144855.1 Hypanus sabinus
ATTCCTCTACACGGTCCCATCATACACTCCCGGGGTCAGACACAGAGTGATTATTCCTCTACACCGCACATCACACTCTCCCGGGGTCAGACACAGAGTTAATCTCCCTCCACACCGTCCGATCACACACTCCCGGGGTCAGACACAGAGTGATTATTCCTCTACACCTTCCCATCAAACTCACCCGGGGTCAAACACAGAGTGAATCTCCCTCCACGCCGGCCCATCACACACTCCCTGGGTCAGACACAGAGTGATTATTCCTCTACACGGTCCCATCAAACTCTCCCGGGGTCAGACACAGAGTGATTATTCCTCTACACCGTCCCATCAAACTCACCCGGGGTCAGACACAGAGTGAATCTCCCTCCACGTCGACCCATCACACACTCCCGGGGTCAGACACAGAGTGATTATTCCTCTACACGGTCCCATCAAACTCTCCCGGGGTCAGACACAGAGTGATTATTCCTCTACACCGTCCCATCAAACTCTCCCGGCGTCAGACACAGAGTGAATCTCCCTCCACACCGTCCCATCACACACTCCCCTGGTCAGACACAGAGTGATTATTCCTCTACACGGTCCCATCAAACACTCCCTGGGTTTGATACAGACTGAAACTACCTGCACCCCGTCCCATCACGCACTCCCCTGGTCAGACACAGAGTGATTATTCCTCTACACGGTCCCATCAAACACTCCCGTGGTCAGACACAGAGTGATTATTCCTTTACACGGTCCCATCAAACACTCCCGGGGTCAGACACAGAGTGATTATTCCTCTACACGGTCCCATCAAACCCGCCCGGGGGTCAGACACAGAGTGATTATTCCTCTACACGGTCCCATCATACACTCCCGGGGTCAGACACAGAGTGATTTTTCCTCTACACGGTACCATCAAACACTCCCGGGGTCAGACACAGAGTGATTATTCCTCTACACGGTCCCATGAAACACTACGGAGGTCAGACACAGAGTGATTATTCCTCTACACGGTCGCATCAAACACTCCCGGGGTCAGACACAGAGTGATTATTCTTCTACACGGTCCCATCAAACACTCCCGCAGTCAGACACAGAGTGATTATTCCGCTACACGGTCCCATCAAACACTCCCGGGGGTCAGACACAGAGTGATGATTCCTCTACACGGTACCATCAAGCACTCCCGGGGTCTTACACAGAGTGATTGTTCCTCTACACGGTCCCATCAAACACTCCCGGGGTCAGACACAGAGTGAATCTCCCTCCACACCGTCCCATCACACACTCCCGCAGTCAGACACAGAGTGATTATTCCTCTACACGGTCCCATCAAACACTCCCGAGTCAGACTCAGCGTGAATCTCAATCCACATGGTCCCTTCACACACTCCCGTGGTCAGACACAGGGTGATTATTCCTCTACACCTTCCCATCAAAAACTCCCGGGTTCGACAATGAGTGAATCTCCCTCCACGCCGACCCGTCACACACTCCCGGAGTCAGACACAGAATGACTATTCCTCTAGACGGTCCCATCAAACACTCCCGGGGTCAGACACAGAGTGAATCTCCCTCCACACCGTCCCATCACACACTCCCGGGTTAGACACAAAGTGATTATTCCTCTACACAGTCCGATCAAACACTCCCGGAGTCAGACTCAGCGTGAATCTCAATCCACATCGTCCCTTCACACACTCCCGTGGTCAGACACAGGGTGATTATTCCTCTACACCTTCCCATCAAACTCTCCCGGGTTCGACACAGAGTGAATCTCTCTCCACACCGTCCCATCACACACTCCCGGGGTCTGACACAGTGTGATTATTCCTCTACACGGTCCCATCGAACACTCCCGAGGTCAGACACAGAGTGAATCTCCGTCCACACTGTCTCAACGCACACTCCCGGAGTCAGACACAGAGTGATTATTCCTCTACACGGTCCAATCAAACACTCCCGGGGTCAGTCCCAGAGTGATTATTCCTATACACGGTCCCATCAAACCCTCCCGGGGTTTGACACAGAGTGATTATTCCTCTACACGGTCCCATCCAACACTCCCGGGGTTCAGACACAGTGTGATTATTCCTCCTCACGGTCCCATCAAACACTCCCGTGGTCAGACACAGAGTGATTATTCCTTTACACGGTCCCATCAAACACTCCCGGGGTCAGACACAGAGTGATTATTCCTCTACACGGTCCCATCATACACTCCCGGGGTCAGACACAGAGTGATTATTCCTCTACACCGCACATCACACTCTCCCGGGGTCAGACACAGAGTTAATCTCCCTCCACACCGTCCGATCACACACTCCCGGGGTCAGACACAGAGTGATTATTCCTCTACACCTTCCCATCAAACTCACCCGGGGTCAAACACAGAGTGAATCTCCCTCCACGCCGGCCCATCACACACTCCCTGGGTCAGACACAGAGTGATTATTCCTCTACACGGTCCCATCAAACTCTCCCGGGGTCAGACACAGAGTGATTATTCCTCTACACCGTCCCATCAAACTCACCCGGGGTCAGACACAGAGTGAATCTCCCTCCACGTCGACCCATCACACACTCCCGGGGTCAGACACAGAGTGATTATTCCTCTACACGGTCCCATCAAACTCTCCCGGGGTCAGACACAGAGTGATTATTCCTCTACACCGTCCCATCAAACTCACCCGGGGTCAGACACAGAGTGAATCTCCCTCCACGTCGACCCATCACACACTCCCGGGGTCAGACACAGAGTGATTATTCCTCTACACGGTCCAATCAAACACTCCCGGGGTCAGTCCCAGAGTGATTATTCCTATACACGGTCCCATCAAACCCTCCCGGGGTCTGACACAGAGTGATTATTCCTCTACACGGTCCCATCCAACACTCCCGGGGGTCAGACACAGTGTGATTATTCCTCCTCACGGTCCCATCAAACACTCCCGTGGTCAGACACAGAGTGATTATTCCTTTACACGGTCCCATCAAACACTCCCGGGGTCAGACACAGAGTGATTATTCCTCTACACGGTCCCATCATACACTCCCGGGGTCAGAAACAGAGTGATTTTTCCTCTACACGGTGCCATCAAACTCTCCGGGCGTCAGACACAGAGTGAATCTCCCTCCACACCGTCCCATCACACACTCCCCTGGTCAGACACAGAGTGATTATTCCTCTACACGGTCCCATCAAACACTCCCGGGGTCAGTCCCAGAGTGATTATTCCTATACACGGTCCCATCAAACCCTCCCGGGGTCTGACACAGAGTGATTATTCCTCTACACGGTCCCATCCAACACTCCCGGGGGTCAGACACAGTGTGATTATTCCTCCTCACGGTCCCATCAAACACTCCCGTGGTCAGACGCAGAGTGATTATTCCTTTACACGGTCCCATCAAACACTCCCGGGGTCAGACACAGAGTGATTATTCCTCTACACGGTCCCATCATACACTCCCGGGGTCAGAAACAGAGTGATTTTTCCTCTACACGGTGCCATCAAACTCTCCGGGCGTCAGACACAGAGTGAATCTCCCTCCACACCGTCCCATCACACACTCCCCTGGTCAGACACAGAGTGATTATTCCTCTACACGGTCCCATCAAACACTCCCGGGGTTTGATACAGACTGAAACTACCTGCACCCCGTCCCATCACGCACTCCCCTGGTCAGACACAGCGTGATTATTCCTCTACACGGTCCCATCAAACACTCCCGTGGTCAGACACAGAGTGATTATTCCTTTACACGGTCCCATCAAACACTCCCGGGGTCAGACACAGAGTGATTATTCCTCTACACGGTCCCATCAAACCCTCCCGGGGGTCAGACACAGAGTGATTATTCCTCTACACGGTCCCATCATACACTCCCGGAGTCAGACACAGAGTGATTTTTCCTCTACACGGTACCATCAAACGCTCCCGGGGTCAGACACAGAGTGATTATTCCTCTGCACGGTCCCATGAAACACTACGGAGGTCAGACACAGAGTGATTATTCCTCTACACGGTCGCATCAAACACTCCCGGGGTCAGACACAGAGTGATTATTCTTCTACACGGTCCCATCAAACACTCCCGCAGTCAGACACAGAGTGATTATTCCGCTACACGGTCCCATCAAACACTCCTGGGGGTCAGACACAGAGTGATGATTCCTCTACACGGTACCATCAAGCACTCCCGGGGTCATACACAGAGTGATTGTTCCTCTACACGGTCCCATCAAACACTCCCGGGGTCAGACACAGAGTGAATCTCCCTCCACACCGTCCCATCACACACTCCCGGTTTAGACACAGAGTGATTATTCCTCTACACGGTCCCATCAAACACTCCCGAGTCAGACTCAGCGTGAATCTCAATCCACATGGTCCCTTCACACACTCCCGTGGTCAGACACAGGGTGATTATTCCTCTACACCTTCCCATCAAAAACTCCCGGGTTCGACAATGAGTGAATCTCCCTCCACGCCGACCCATCACACACTCCCGGAGTCAGACACAGAGTGACTATTCCTCTACACGGTCCCATCAAACACTCCCGGGGTCAGACACAGAGTGAATCTCCCTCCACACCGTCCCATCACACACTCCCGGGTTAGACACAAAGTGATTATTCCTCTACACCTTCCCATCAAACACTCCCGGGGTCAGACACAGAGTGCTTCTCCCTCCACACCGTCCCATCACACACTCCCCTGGTCAGACACAGAGTGATTATTCCTCTAAACGGTCCCATCAAACACTCCCGGGGTTTGATACAGACTGAAACTACCTGCACCCCGTCCCATCACGCACTCCCCTGGTCAGACACAGAGTGATTTTTCCTCTACACGGTACCATCAAACACTCCCGGGGTCAGACACAGAGTGATTATTCCTCTACACGGTCCCATGAAACACTACGGAGGTCAGACACAGAGTGATTAGTCCTCTACACGGTCCCATCAAACCCTCCCGGGGGTCAGACACAGAGTGATTATTCCTATACACGGTCCCATCATACACTCCCGGGGTCAGACACAGAGTGATTTTTCCTCTACACGGTACCATCAAACACTCCCGGGGTCAGACACAGAGTGATTATTCCTCTACACGGTCCCATGAAACACTACGGAGGTCAGACACAGAGTGATTAGTCCTCTACACGGTCGCGTCAAACACTCCCGGGGTCAGACACAGTGTTTATTCTTCTACACGGTCCCATCAAACACTCCCGCAGTCAGACACAGAGTGATTATTCCGCTACACGGTCCCATCAAACACTCCCGGGGGTCAGACACAGAGTGATGATTCCTCTACACGGTACCATCAAGCACTTCCGGGGTCATACACAGAGTGATTGTTCCTCTACACGGTCCCATCAAACACTCCCGGGGTCAGACACAGAGTGAATCTCCCTCCACACCGTCCCATCACACACTCCCGGTTTAGACACAGAGTGACTATTCCTCTACACGGTCCCATCAAACACTCCCGGGGTCAGACACAGAGTGAATCTCCCTCCACACCGTCCCATCACACACTCCCGGGTTAGACACAAAGTGATTATTCCTCTACACAGTCCGATCAAACACTCCCGGAGTCAGACTCAGCGTGAATCTCAATCCACATCGTCCCTTCACACACTCCCGTGGTCAGACACAGGGTGATTATTCCTCTACACCTTCCCATCAAACTCTCCCGGGTTCGACACAGAGTGAATCTCCCTCCACACCGTCCCATCACACACTCCCGGGGTCTGACACAGTGTGATTATTCCTCTACACGGTCCCATCGAACACTCCCGGGGTCAGACACAGAGTGAATCTCCGTCCACACTGTCTCAACGCACACTCCCGGAGTCAGACACAGAGTGATTATTCCTCTACACGGTCCAATCAAACACTCCCGGGGTCAGTCCCAGAGTGATTATTCCTATACACGGTCCCATCAAACCCTCCCGGGGTCAGACACAGAGCGATTATTCCTCTACACGGTCCCATCATACACTCCCGGGGTCAGACACAGAGTGATTTTTCCTCTACACGGTCCCATGAAACTCTACGGAGGTCAGACACAGAGTGATTTTTCCTCTACACGGTACCATCAAACACTCCCGGGGTCAGACACAGAGTGATTATTCCTCTGCACGGTCCCATGAAACACTACGGAGGTCAGACACAGAGTGATTATTCCTCTACACGGTCGCATCAAACACTCCCGGGGTCAGACACAGAGTGATTTTTCCTCTACACGGTCCCATGAAACTCTACGGAGGTCAGACACAGAGTGATTATTCCGCTACACGGTCCCATCAAACACTCCTGGGGGTCAGACACAGAGTGATGATTCCTCTACACGGTACCATCAAGCACTCCCGGGGTCATACACAGAGTGATTGTTCCTCTACACGGTCCCATCAAACACTCCCGGGGTCAGACACAGAGTGAATCTCCCTCCACACCGTCCCATCACACACTCCCGGTTTAGACACAGAGTGATTATTCCTCTACACGGTCCCATCAAACACTCCCGAGTCAGACTCAGCGTGAATCTCAATCCACATGGTCCCTTCACACACTCCCGTGGTCAGACACAGGGTGATTATTCCTCTACACCTTCCCATCAAAAACTCCCGGGTTCGACAATGAGTGAATCTCCCTCCACGCCGACCCATCACACACTCCCGGAGTCAGACACAGAGTGACTATTCCTCTACACGGTCCCATCAAACACTCCCGGGGTCAGACACAGAGTGAATCTCCCTCCACACCGTCCCATCACACACTCCCGGGTTAGACACAAAGTGATTATTCCTCTACACCTTCCCATCAAACACTCCCGGGGTCAGACACAGAGTGCTTCTCCCTCCACACCGTCCCATCACACACTCCCCTGGTCAGACACAGAGTGATTATTCCTCTAAACGTTCCCATCAAACACTCCCGGGGTTTGATACAGACTGAAACTACCTGCACCCCGTCCCATCACGCACTCCCCTGGTCAGACACAGAGTGATTTTTCCTCTACACGGTACCATCAAACACTCCCGGGGTCAGACACAGAGTGATTATTCCTCTACACGGTCCCATGAAACACTACGGAGGTCAGACACAGAGTGATTAGTCCTCTACACGGTCGCATCAAACACTCCCGGGGTCAGACACAGTGTTTATTCTTCTACACGGTCCCATCAAACACTCCCGCAGTCAGACACAGAGTGATTATTCCGCTACACGGTCCCATCAAACACTCCCGGGGGTCAGACACAGAGTGATGATTCCTCTACACGGTACCATCAAGCACTTCCGGGGTCATACACAGAGTGATTGTTCCTCTACACGGTCCCATCAAACACTCCCGGGGTCAGACACAGAGTGAATCTCCCTCCACACCGTCCCATCACACACTCCCGGTTTAGACACAGAGTGACTATTCCTCTACACGGTCCCATCAAACACTCCCGGGGTCAGACACAGAGTGAATCTCCCTCCACACCGTCCCATCACACACTCCCGGGTTAGACACAAAGTGATTATTCCTCTACACAGTCCGATCAAACACTCCCGGAGTCAGACTCAGCGTGAATCTCAATCCACATCGTCCCTTCACACACTCCCGTGGTCAGACACAGGGTGATTATTCCTCTACACCTTCCCATCAAACTCTCCCGGGTTCGACACAGAGTGAATCTCCCTCCACACCGTCCCATCACACACTCCCGGGGTCTGACACAGTGTGATTATTCCTCTACACGGTCCCATCGAACACTCCCGGGGTCAGACACAGAGTGAATCTCCGTCCACACTGTCTCAACGCACACTCCCGGAGTCAGACACAGAGTGATTATTCCTCTACACGGTCCAATCAAACACTCCCGGGGTCAGTCCCAGAGTGATTATTCCTATACACGGTCCCATCAAACCCTCCCGGGGTCAGACACAGAGCGATTATTCCTCTACACGGTCCCATCATACACTCCCGGGGTCAGACACAGAGTGATTTTTCCTCTACACGGTCCCATGAAACTCTACGGAGGTCAGACACAGAGTGATTATTCCGCTACACGGTCCCATCAAACACTCCTGGGGGTCAGACACAGAGTGATGATTCCTCTACACGGTACCATCAAGCACTCCCGGGGTCATACACAGAGTGATTGTTCCTCTACACGGTCCCATCAAACACTCCCGGGGTCAGACACAGAGTGAATCTCCCTCCACACCGTCCCATCACACACTCCCGGTTTAGACACAGAGTGATTATTCCTCTACACGGTCCCATCAAACACTCCCGAGTCAGACTCAGCGTGAATCTCAATCCACATGGTCCCTTCACACACTCCCGTGGTCAGACACAGGGTGATTATTCCTCTACACCTTCCCATCAAAAACTCCCGGGTTCGACAATGAGTGAATCTCCCTCCACGCCGACCCATCACACACTCCCGGAGTCAGACACAGAGTGACTATTCCTCTACACGGTCCCATCAAACACTCCCGGGGTCAGACACAGAGTGAATCTCCCTCCACACCGTCCCATCACACACTCCCGGGTTAGACACAAAGTGATTATTCCTCTACACCTTCCCATCAAACACTCCCGGGGTCAGACACAGAGTGCTTCTCCCTCCACACCGTCCCATCACACACTCCCCTGGTCAGACACAGAGTGATTATTCCTCTAAACGGTCCCATTAAACACTCCCGGGGTTTGATACAGACTGAAACTACCTGCACCCCGTCCCATCACGCACTCCCCTGGTCAGACACAGAGTGATTATTCCTCTACACGGTCCCATCAAACACTCCCGTGGTCAGACACAGAGTGATTATTCCTTTACACGGTCCCATCAAACACTCCCGGGGTCAGACACAGAGTGATTATTCCTCTACACGGTCCCATCAAACCCTCCCGGGGGTCAGACACAGAGTGATTATTCCTCTACACGGTCCCATCATACACTCCCGGGGTCAGACACAGAGTGATTTTTCCTCTACACGGTACCATCAAACACTCCCGGGGTCAGACACAGAGTGATTATTCCTCTACACGGTCCCATGAAACACTACGGAGGTCAGACACAGAGTGATTAGTCCTCTACACTGTCGCATCAAACACTCCCGGGGTCAGACACAGTGTTTATTCTTCTACACGGTCCCATCAAACACTCCCGCAGTCAGACACAGAGTGATTATTCCGCTACACGGTCCCATCAAACACTCCCGGGGTCAGACACAGAGTGAATCTCCCTCCACACCGTCCCATCACACACTCCCGGTTTAGACACAGAGTGACTATTCCTCTACACGGTCCCATCAAACACTCCCGGGGTCAGACACAGAGTGAATCTCCCTCCACACCGTCCCATCACACACTCCCGGGTTAGACACAAAGTGATTATTCCTCTACACAGTCCGATCAAACACTCCCGGAGTCAGACTCAGCGTGAATCTCAATCCACATCGTCCCTTCACACACTCCCGTGGTCAGACACAGGGTGATTATTCCTCTACACCTTCCCATCAAACACTCCCGGGGTCAGACACAGAGTGATTATTCCTCTACACGGTCCCATGAAACACTACGGAGGTCAGACACAGAGTGATTAGTCCTCTACACGGTCGCATCAAACACTCCCGGGGTCAGACACAGTGTTTATTCTTCTACACGGTCCCATCAAACACTCCCGCAGTCAGACACAGAGTGATTATTCCGCTACACGGTCCCATCAAACACTCCCGGGGTCAGACACAGAGTGATTTTTCCTCTACACGGTACCATCAAACACTCCCGGGTTAGACACAAAGTGATTATTCCTCTACACAGTCCGATCAAACACTCCCGGAGTCAGACTCAGCGTGAATCTCAATCCACATCGTCCCTTCACACACTCCCGTGGTCAGACACAGGGTGATTATTCCTCTACACCTTCCCATCAAACTCTCCCGGGTTCGACACAGAGTGAATCTCCCTCCACACCGTCCCATCACACACTCCCGGGGTCTGACACAGTGTGATTATTCCTCTACACGGTCCCATCGAACACTCCCGGGGTCAGACACAGAGTGAATCTCCGTCCACACTGTCTCAACGCACACTCCCGGAGTCAGACACAGAGTGATTATTCCTCTACACGGTCCAATCAAACACTCCCGGGGTCAGTCCCAGAGTGATTATTCCTATACACGGTCCCATCAAACCCTCCCGGGGTCAGACACAGAGCGATTATTCCTCTACACGGTCCCATCATACACTCCCGGGGTCAGACACAGAGTGATTTTTCCTCTACACGGTCCCATGAAACTCTACGGAGGTCAGACACAGAGTGATTATTCCGCTACACGGTCCCATCAAACACTCCTGGGGGTCAGACACAGAGTGATGATTCCTCTACACGGTACCATCAAGCACTCCCGGGGTCATACACAGAGTGATTGTTCCTCTACACGGTCCCATCAAACACTCCCGGGGTCAGACACAGAGTGAATCTCCCTCCACACCGTCCCATCACACACTCCCGGTTTAGACACAGAGTGATTATTCCTCTACACGGTACAATCAAACACTCCCGAGTCAGACTCAGCGTGAATCTCAATCCACATGGTCCCTTCACACACTCCCGTGGTCAGACACAGGGTGATTATTCCTCTACACCTTCCCATCAAAAACTCCCGGGTTCGACAATGAGTGAATCTCCCTCCACGCCGACCCATCACACACTCCCGGAGTCAGACACAGAGTGACTATTCCTCTACACGGTCCCATCAAACACTCCCGGGGTCAGACACAGAGTGAATCTCCCTCCACACCGTCCCATCACACACTCCCGGGTTAGACACAAAGTGATTATTCCTCTACACCTTCCCATCAAACACTCCCGGGGTCAGACACAGAGTGCTTCTCCCTCCACACCGTCCCATCACACACTCCCCTGGTCAGACACAGAGTGATTATTCCTCTAAACGGTCCCATCAAACACTCCCGGGGTTTGATACAGACTGAAACTACCTGCACCCCGTCCCATCACGCACTCCCCTGGTCAGACACAGAGTGATTATTCCTCTACACGGTCCCATCAAACACTCCCGTGGTCAGACACAGAGTGATTATTCCTTTACACGGTCCCATCAAACACTCCCGGGGTCAGACACAGAGTGATTATTCCTCTACACGGTCCCATCAAACTCTCCCGGGGGTCAGACACAGAGTGATTATTCCTCTACACGGTCCCATCATACACTCCCGGGGTCAGACACAGAGTGATTTTTCCTCTACACGGTACCATCAAACACTCCCGGGGTCAGACACAGAGTGATTATTCCTCTACACGGTCCCATGAAACACTACGGAGGTCAGACACAGAGTGATTAGTCCTCTACACGGTCGCATCAAACACTCCCGGGGTCAGACACAGTGTTTATTCTTCTACACGGTCCCATCAAACACTCCCGCAGTCAGACACAGAGTGATTATTCCGCTACACGGTCCCATCAAACACTCCCGGGGGTCAGACACAGAGTGATGATTCCTCTACACGGTACCATCAAGCACTTCCGGGGTCATACACAGAGTGATTGTTCCTCTACACGGTCCCATCAAACACTCCCGGGGTCAGACACAGAGTGAATCTCCCTCCACACCGTCCCATCACACACTCCCGGTTTAGACACAGAGTGACTATTCCTCTACACGGTCCCATCAAACACTCCCGGGGTCAGACACAGAGTGAATCTCCCTCCACACCGTCCCATCACACACTCCCGGGTTAGACACAAAGTGATTATTCCTCTACACAGTCCGATCATACACTCCCGGGGTCAGACACAGAGTGATTTTTCCTCTACACGGTCCCATGAAACTCTACGGAGGTCAGACACAGAGTGATTATTCCTCTACACGGTCGCATCAAACACTCCCGGGGTCAGACACAGAGTGATTATTCCTCTACACGGTCCCATCAAACACTCCCGCAGACAGACACAGAGTGATTATTCCGCTACACGGTCAAATCAAACACTCCCGGGGGTCAGACACAGAGTGATGATTCCTCTACACGGTACCATCAAGCACTCCCGGGGTCATACACAGAGTGATTGTTCCTCTACACGGTCCCATCAAACACTCCCGGGGTCAGACACAGAGTGAATATCCCTCCACACCGTCCCATCACACACTCCCGGGTTAGACACAAAGTGATTATTCCTCTACACAGTCCGATCAAACACTCCCGGATTCAGACTCAGCGTGAATCTCAATCCACATCGTCCCTTCACACACTCCCGTGGTCAGACACAGTGTGATTATTCCTCTACACCTTCCCATCAAACTCTCCCGGGTTCGACACAGAGTGAATCTCCCTCCACACCGTCCCATCACACACTCCCGGGGTCTGACACAGTGTGATTATTCCTCTACACGGTCCCATCGAACACTCCCGGGGTCAGACACAGAGTGAATCTCCGTCCACACTGTCTCAACGCACACTCCCGGAGTCAGACACAGAGTGATTATCCCTCTACACGGTCCAATCAAACACTCCCGGGGTCAGTCCCAGAGTGATTATTCCTATACACGGTCCCATCCAACACTGCAGGGGGTCAGACACAGTGTGATTATTCCTCCTCACGGTCCCATCAGACACACCCGGGGGTCAGACACAGAGGGATTATTCCTCTACACGGTGCCATCAAACTCTCCCGGCGTCAGACACAGAGTGAATCTCCCTCCACACCGTCCCATCACACACTCCCCTGGTCAGACACAGAGTGATTATTCCTCTACACGGTCCCATCAAACACTCCCTGGGTTTGATACAGACTGAAACTACCTGCACCCCGTCCCATCACGCACTCCCCTGGTCAGACACAGAGTGATTATTCCTCTACACGGTCCCATCAAACACTCCCGTGGTCAGACACAGAGTGATTATTCCTTTACACGGTCCCATCAAACACTCCCGGGGTCAGACACAGAGTGATTATTCCTCTACACGGTCCCATCAAACCCGCCCGGGGGTCAGACACAGAGTGATTATTCCTCTACACGGTCCCATCATACACTCCCGGGGTCAGACACAGAGTGATTTTTCCTCTACACGGTACCATCAAACACTCCCGGGGTCAGACACAGAGTGATTATTTCTCTACACGGTCCCATGAAACACTACGGAGGTCAGACACAGAGTGATTATTCCTCTACACGGTCGCATCAAACACTCCCGGGGTCAGAGACAGAGTGATTATTCTTCTACACGGTCCCATCAAACACTCCCGCAGTCAGACACAGAGTGATTATTCCGCTACACGGTCCCATCAAACACTCCCGGGGGTCAGACACAGAGTGATTTTTCCTCTACACGGTACCATCAAACACTCCCGGGGTCAGACACAGAGTGATTATTTCTCTACACGGTCCCATGAAACACTACGGAGGTCAGACACAGAGAGATTATTCCTCTACACGGTCCCATCAAACACTCCCGGGGTCAGACACAGAGTGAATCTCCCTCCACACCGTCCCATCACACACTCCCGGTTTAGACACAGAGTGATTATTCCTCTACACCTTCCCATCAAAAACTCCCGGGTTCGACAATGAGTGAATCTCCCTCCACGCCGACCCATCACACACTCCCGGAGTCAGACACAGAGTGACTATTCCTCTACACGGTCCCATCAAACACTCCCGGGGTGAGACACAGAGTGAATCTCCCTCCACACCGTCCCATCACACACTCCCGGGTTAGACACAAAGTGATTATTCCTCTACACAGTCCGATCAAACACTCCCGGAGTCAGACTCAGCGTGAATCTCAATCCACATCGTCCCTTCACACACTCCCGTGGTCAGACACAGGGTGATTATTCCTCTACACCTTCCCATCAAACTCTCCCGGGTTCGACACAGAGTGAATCTCCCTCCACACCGTCCCATCACACACTCCCGGGGTCTGACACAGTGTGATTATTCCTCTACACGGTCCCATCGAACACTCCCGGGGTCAGACACAGAGTGAATCTCCGTCCACACTGTCTCAACGCACACTCCCGGAGTCAGACACAGAGTGATTATTCCTCTACACGGTCCAATCAAACACTCCCGGGGTCAGTCCCAGAGTGATTATTCCTATACACGGTCCCATCAAACCCTCCCGGGGTCAGACACAGAGTGATTATTCCTCTACACGGTCCCATCCAACACTCCCGGGGGTCAGACACAGTGTGATTATTCCTCCTCACGGTCCCATCAAACACTCCCGTGGTCAGACACAGAGTGATTATTCCTTTACACGGTCCCATCAAACACTCCCGGGGTCAGACACAGAGTGATTATTCCTCTACACGGTCCCATCAAACCCTCCCGGGGGTCAGACACAGAGTGATTATTCCTCTACACGGTCTCATCATACACTCCCGGGGTCAGACACAGAGTGATTTTTCCTGTACACGGTGCCATCAAACTCTCCGGGCGTCAGACACAGAGTGAATCTCCCTCCACACCGTCCCATCACACACTCCCCTGGTCAGACACAGAGTGATTATTCCTCTACACGGTCCCATCAAACACTCCCGGGGTTTGATACAGACTGAAACTACCTGCACCCCGTCCCATCACGCACTCCCCTGGTCAGACACAGAGTGATTATTCCTCTACACGGTCCCATCAAACACTCCCGTGGTCAGACACAGAGTGATTATTCCTTTACACGGTCCCATCAAACACTCCCGGGGTCAGACACAGAGTGATTATTCCTCTACACGGTCCCATCAAACCCTCCCGGGGGTCAGACACAGAGTGATTATTCCTCTACACGGTCCCATCATACACTCCCGGGGTCAGACACAGAGTGATTTTTCCTCTACACGGTACCATCAAACACTCCCGGGGTCAGACACAGAGTGATTATTCCTCTACACGGTCCCATGAAACACTACGGAGGTCAGACACAGAGTGATTATTCCTCTACACGGTCGCATCAAACACTCCCGGGGTCAGACACAGAGTGATTATTCTTCTACACGGTCCCATCAAACACTCCCGCAGTCAGACACAGAGTGATTATTCCGCAACACGGTCCCATCAAACACTCCCGGGGGTCAGACACAGAGTGATGATTCCTCTACACGGTACCATCAAGCACTCCCGGGGTCATACACAGAGTGATTGTTCCTCTGCACGGTCCCATCAAACACTCCCGGGGTCAGACACAGAGTGAATCTCCCTCCACACCGTCCCATCACACACTCCCGGTTTAGACACAGAGTGATTATTCCTCTACACGGTCCCATCAAACACTCCCGAGTCAGACTCAGCGTGAATCTCAATCCACATGGTCCCTTCACACACTCCCGTGGTCAGACACAGGGTGATTATTCCTCTACACCTTCCATCAAAAACTCCCGGGTTCGACAATGAGTGAATCTCCCTCCACGCCGACCCATCACACACTCCCGGAGTCAGACACAGAGTGACTATTCCTCTACACGGTCCCATCAAACACTCCCGGGGTCAGACACAGAGTGAATCTCCCTCCACACCGTCCCATCACACACTCCCGGGTTAGACACAAAGTGATTATTCCTCTACACAGTCCGATCAAACACTCCCGGAGTCAGACTCAGCGTGAATCTCAATCCACATCGTCCCTTCACACACTCCCGTGGTCAGACACAGGGTGATTATTCCTCTACACCTTCCCATCAAACACTCCCGGGGTCAGACACAGAGTGAATCTCCCTCCATACCGTCCCATCACACACTCCCCTGGTCAGACACAGAGTGATTATTCCTCTAAACGGTCCCATCAAACACTCCCGGGGTTTGATACAGACGGAAACTACCTGCACCCCGTCCCATCACGCACTCCCCTGGTCAGACACAGAGTGATTATTCCTCTACACGGTCCCATCAAACACTCCCGTGGTCAGACACAGAGTGATTATTCCTTTACACGGTCCCATCAAACACTCCCGGGGTCAGACACAGAGTGATTATTCCTCTACACGGTCCCATCAAACCCTCCCGGGGGTCAGACACAGAGTGATTATTCCTCTACACGGTCCCATGAAACACTACGGAGGTCAGACACAGAGTGATTAGTCCTCTACACGGTCGCATCAAACACTCCCGGGGTCAGACACAGAGTGTTTATTCTTCTACACGGTCCCATCAAACACTCCCGCAGTCAGACACAGAGTGATTATTCCGCTACACGGTCCCATCAAACACTCCCGGGGGTCAGACACAGAGTGATGATTCCTCTACACGGTACCATCAAGCACTCCCTGGGTCATACACAGAGTGATTGTTCCTCTACACGGTCCCATCAAACACTCCCGGGGTCAGACACAGAGTGAATCTCCCTCCACACCGTCCCATCACACACTCCCGGTTTAGACACAGAGTGATTATTCCTCTACACGGTCCCATCAAACACTCCCGAGTCAGACTCAGCGTGAATCTCAATCCACATGGTACCTTCACACACTCCCGTGGTCAGACACAGAGTGATTATTCTTCTACACGGTCCCATCAAACACTCCCGCAGTCAGACACAGAGTGATTATTCCGCTACACGGTCCCTTCAAACACTCCCGGGGGTCAGGCACAGAGTGATGATTCCTCTACACGGTACCATCAAGCACTCCCGGGGTCATACACAGAGTGATTGTTCCTCTACACGGTCCCATCAAACACTCCCGGGGTCAGACACAGAGTGAATCTCCCTCCACACCGTCCCATCACACACTCCCGGTTTAGACACAGAGTGATTATTCCTCTACACGGTCCCATCAAACACTCCCGAGTCAGACTCAGCGTGAATCTCAATCCACATGGTCCCTTCACACACTCCCGTGGTCAGACACAGGGTGATTAGTCCTCTACACCTTCCCATCAAAAACTCCCGGATTCGACACATAGTGAATCTCCCTCCGCACCGTCCCATCACGCAATCCCGGGGTCTGACGAAGTGTGACTATTCCTCTACACGGTCCCATCAAACACTCCCGGGGTCAGACACAGAGTGAATCTCCCTCCACACCGTCCCATTACACACTCCCGGGTTAGACACAAAGTGATTATTCCTCTACACAGTCCGATCAAACACTCCCGGAGTCAGACTCAGCGTGAATCTCAATCCACATCGTCCCTTCACACACTCCCGTGGTCAGACACAGGGTGTTTATTCCTCTACACCTTCCCATCAAACACTCCCGGGGTCAGACACAGAGTGAATCTCCCTCCACACCGTCCCATCACACACTCCCCTGGTCAGACACAGAGTGATTATTCCTCTAAACGGTCCCATCAAACACTCCCGGGGTTTGATACAGACTGAAACTACCTGCACCCCGTCCCATCACGCACTCCCCTGGTCAGACACAGAGTGATTATTCCTCTACACGGTCCCATCAAACACTCCCGTGGTCAGACACAGAGTGATTATTCCTTTACACGGTCCCATCAAACACTCCCGGGGTCAGACACAGAGTGATTATTCCTCTACACTGTCCCATCAAACCCTCCCGGGGGTCAGACACAGAGTGATTATTCCTCTACACGGTCCCATGAAACACTACGGAGGTCAGACACAGAGTGATTAGTCCTCTACACGGTCGCATCAAACACTCCCGGGGTCAGACACAGAGTGTTTATTCTTCTACACGGTCCCATCAAACACTCCCGCAGTCAGACACAGAGTGATTATTCCGCTACACGGTCCCATCAAACACTCCCGGGGGTCAGACACAGAGTGATGATTCCTCTACACGGTACCATCAAGCACTCCCGGGGTCATACACAGAGTGATTGTTCCTCTACACGGTCCCATCAAACACTCCCGGGGTCAGACACAGAGTGAATCTCCCTCCACACCGTCCCATCACACACTCCCGGTTTAGACACAGAGTGATTATTCCTCTACACGGTCCCATCAAACACTCCCGAGTCAGACTCAGCGTGAATCTCAATCCACATGGTACCTGCACACACTCCCGTGGTCAGACACAGAGTGATTATTCTTCTACACGGTCCCATCAAACACTCCCGCAGTCAGACACAGAGTGATTATTCCGCTACACGGTCCCTTCAAACACTCCCGGGGGTCAGGCACAGAGTGATGATTCCTCTACACGGTACCATCAAGCACTCCCGGGGTCATACACAGAGTGATTGTTCCTCTACACGGTCCCATCAAACACTCCCGGGGTCAGACACAGAGTGAATCTCCCTCCACACCGTCCCATCACACACTCCCGGTTTAGACACAGAGTGATTATTCCTCTACACGGTCCCATCAAACACTCCCGAGTCAGACTCAGCGTGAATCTCAATCCACATGGTCCCTTCACACACTCCCGTGGTCAGACACAGGGTGATTAGTCCTCTACACCTTCCCATCAAAAACTCCCGGATTCGACACATAGTGAATCTCCCTCCGCACCGTCCCATCACGCAATCACGGGGTCTGACGAAGTGTGATTATTCCTCTACACGGTCCCATCGAACACTCCCGTGGTAAGACACAGAGTGAATCTCCCTCCACGCCGACCCATCACACACTCCCGGGGTCAGACACAGAGTGATTATTCCTCTACACGGTACCATCAAACACTCCCGGGGTCAGACACAGAGTGAATCTCCCTCCACTCCGTCCCATCACACACTCCCTGGTTTTACACAGAGTGATTATTCCTCTACACGGTCCCATCAAACACTCCCGGAGTCAGACTCAGCATGAATCTCAATCCACATCGTCCCTTCACACACTCCCCTGGTCAGACACAGAGTGATTATTCCTCTACACGGTCCAATCAAACACTCCCGGGGTCAGACACAGAGTGATTATTCCTATACACGGTCCCATCAAACCCTCCCGGGGTCAGACACAGTGATTATTCCTCTACACGGTCCCATCAAACACTCCCGGGGTCAGACACAGAGTGATTATTCCTCTACACGGTCCCATCAAACTCTCCCGTGGTCAGACACAGAGTGAATCTCCGTCCACACCGTCCCAACACACACTCCCGGGGTCAGACACAGAGAGATTATTCCTCTACACGGTCCCATCAAACTCTCCCGGGGTCAGACACAGAGTGATTATTCCTATACACGGTCCCATCAAACCCTCCCGGGGTCAGACACAGTGATTATTCCTCTACACGGTCCCATCCAACACTCCCGGGGGTCAGACACAGTGTGATTATTCCTCCTCACGGTCCCATCAGACACTCCCGGGGGTCAGACACAGACGGATTATTCCTCTACACGGTGCCATCAAACACTCCCGGCGTCAGACACAGAGTGAATCTCCCTCCACACCGTCCCATCACACACTCCCCTGGTCAGACACTGAGTGATTATTCCTCTACACGTTCCCATCAAACACTCCCGGGATCAGTCACAGAGTGATTATTCCTCTACACGGTCCCATCAAACACTCCCGGGGTCAGACACAGAGTGACTTTTCCTCTACACGGTACCATCAAACACTCCCGGGGTCAGACACAGAGTGATTATTCCCCTACACGGTACCATGAAACACTACGGAGGTCAGACACAGAGTGATTATTCCTCTACACGGTCTCATCAAACACTACGGAGGTCAGACACAGAGTGATTATTCCTCTACACGGTCCCATCAAACATTCCCGGTGTCAGAACCAGAGTGATTATTCCGCTACACGGTCCCATCAAACACTCCCGGGTGTCAGACACAGAGTGATTATTCCTCTACACGGCACCATCAAACACTCCCGGGGTCAGACACAGTGAATCTCCCTCCACACCGTCGCATCACACACTCCCGGTGTCAGACTCAGAGTGATTATTCCTCTACACGGTCCCATCACACAAGCCCGGGGTCAGACACAGAGTGAAACTCCCACCACACTGTCCCATCACACACTCCCGGGTTCAGGCACTGAGTGAATCTCCCTCGACACCGCCCATCACACACTCCCGGGGTCAGACACACAGTGAATCTCCCTCCACACGGTCCCATCAAATACTCCCGGGGTCAGACACAGAGTGAATCTCCGTCCTCACCGTCTCAACGCACACTCCCGGAGTCAGACACAGAGTGATTATTCCTCTACACGGTCCCATCAAACACTCCCGGTGTCAGACACAGTGAATCTCCCTCCACACCGTCCCATCACACACTCCCGGGGTCAGACTCAGAGTGATTATTCCTCTACACCGTCCAATCACACACGCCCGGGGTCAGACACAGAGTGAAACTGCTACTACACTCTCCCATCACACACTCCCGGGGTCAGGCACAGAGTGAATCAACCTCTACACCGCCCATCACACTCTCCCAGGGTCAGATACAGAGTGAATCACCTTCCACACCGTCCATCACACACTCCCGGGGTCAGACACAGAGTGAATCTCCCTCCACACCGTCACATCACACACTCCCGCGGTTAGACACAGAGTGATTATTCCTCTACACGGTCCCATCAAACACTCCCGGGGTCAGACACAGTGAATCTCCATCCGCACCGTCGCATCACACACTCCCGGGGTCAGACTCAGAGTGATTATTCCTCTACACGGTCCCATCACACACGCCCGGGGTCAGACACAGAGTGAAACTCCCTCTACACCGCCCATCACACACTCCCGGGGTCAGACATAGAGTGAATCTCCCTCCACGCCGACCCATCACACACTCCCGGGGTCAGACACAGAGAGATTATTCCTCCACACAGTCACATCAAACGCTCCCCGGGTCAGACACAGAGAGATTATTCCTCTACACGGTCCCATCAAACACTCCCGGGGTCAGACACAGAGTGATTATTCCTCTACACGGTACCAGCAAACTCTCCCGGGGTCAGACACAGAGTGATTATTCCTCTGCACGGTCCCATCAAACACTCCCGGGGTCAGACACAGAGTGATTATTCATCTACACGGTACCATCAATCACTCCCGAAGTCAGACACAGTGTGATTATTCCTCTACACGGTCCAATCAAACACTCCCGGCGTCAGTCCCAGAGAGATTATTCCTATACACGGTCCCATCAAACCCTCCCGTGGTCAGACACAGAGTGATTATTGCTCTACACGGTCCCATCCAACACTCCCATGGTCAGACACAGAGTGAATCTCCCTCCCCGCCGTCCAATCACACAGTCACGGGGTCAGACACAAAGTGATTATTCCTCTTCACGGTCCCATCAAACACTCCCGGGATCAGACACAGAGTGATTATTCCTCTAAACGGTCCCATCAAACACTCCCGGTGTCAGACACAGAGTGATTATTCCTCTACGCGGTCCCATCAAACACTCCCGGGGGTCAGACACACAGTGATTATTCCTCTACACGGTCCCATCAAACACTCCCGGGATCAGACACAGAGTGATTATTCCTCTACCCGTTACCATCAAACACTCCCGGGGTCAGACACAGAGTGAATCTCAAACAACATCGTCCCTTCACACACACCCCTGGTCAGACACAGGGTGATTATTCCTCTACACCTTCCCATCAAACACTTCCGGGTTCGACCCAGAGTGAATCTCCCTCCACCTCGTCCCATCACACACTCCCGGGGTCTGACACAGTGTGATTATTCCTCTACACCGTCCCATCGAACACTCCCGGGGTCAGACACAGAGTGAATCTCCCTCCACGCCGTCCCATCACACACTCCCGGTGTCAGACACAGAGTGATTATTCCTCTGCACGGTGCAATCACACACGCCCGGGGTCAGACACAGAGTGAAACTGCCACTACACTCTCCCATCACACACTCCCGGGGTCAGACACAGAGATAATCTCCCTCTACACCGCCCATCACACTCTCCCAGGGTCAGATACAGAGTGAATCACCTTCCACACCGCCCATCACACACTCCCGGGGTCAGACACAGAGTGTATCTCCCTCCACACCGTCACATCACACACTCCCGCGGTAAGACACAGAGTGATTATTCCTCTACACGGTCCCATCAAACACTCCAGGGGACAGACACAGTGAATCTCCCTCCACACCGTCGCATCACACACTCCCGGGGTCAGACTCAGAGTGATTATTCCTCTACACGGTCCCATCACACACGCCCGCGTTCAGACACAGAGTGAAACTCCCACCACACTGTACCATCACACACCCCCGGGGTCAGGCACAGAGTGAATCTCCCTCTACACCGCAAATCACACACTCCCGGGGTCAGACACAGAGAGATTATTCCTCCACACGGTCCCATCAAACACTCCCGGGATCAGACACAGAGTGATTATTCCTCTTCACGGTCCCATCAAAAACTCCCGGGGGTCAGACACAGAGTGATTGTTCCTCTACACGGTCCCATCAAACACTCCCGGGGTCAGACTCAGAGTGACTATTCCTCTGCACGGTCCCATCACACACGCCCGGTGTCAGACACAGAGTGAAACTCCCACCACACTGTCCCATCACACACTCCCAGGGTCATACACAAAGTGAATCACCTTCCACACCGCCCATCACACACTTCCGGGTTCAGACACGGAGTGAATCTCCCTCCACACCGTCCCATCACACACTCCCGGGGTAACACACAGAGTGATTATTCCTCTACCCGGACCCATCAAACACTCCCGGGGTCAGACACAGTGAATCTCCATCCACACCGTCCCATCACACACTCCCGGGGTAACACACAGAGTGATTATTACTCTACCCGGACCCATCAAACACTCCCGCGGTCAGACACAGTGAATCTCCATCCACACCGTCGCATCACACACTCCCGGGGTCAGACTCAGAGTGATTATTCCTCTACACGGTCCCATCACACACGCCCTGGGTCAGACACAGAGTGAAAATGCTACTACACTCTCCCATCACACACTCCCGGGGTCAGGCACAGAGTGAATCTCCCTCTACACCGCCCATCACACTCTCCCAGGGTCAGATACAGAGTGAATCACCTTCCAAACCGTCCATCACACACTCCCGGGGTCAGACACAGAGTGAATCTCCCTCCACACCGTCACATCACACACTCCCGCGGTAAGACACAGAGTGATTATTCCTCTACACGGTCCCAACAAACACTCCCGGGGTCAGACACAGTGAATCTCCATCCACACCGTCACATCACACACTCCCGCGGTAAGACTCAGAGTGATTATTCCTCTACACGGTCCCATCACACACGCCCGGGGTCAGACACAGAGTGAAACTCCCTCTACACCGCCCATCACACACTCCCGGGGTCAGACATAGAGTGATTATTCCTCCTCACGGTCCCATCCAACACTCCCGGGGGTCAGACACAGTGTGATTATTCCTCCTCACGGTCCCATCAGACACTCCCGGGGGTCAGACACAGACGGATTATTCCTCTACACGGTGCCATCAAACACTCCCGGCGTCAGACACAGAGTGAATCTCCCTCCACACTGTCCCATCACACACTCCCCTGGTCAGACACTGAGTGATTATTCCTCTACACGGTCCCATCAAACACTCCCGGGATCAGTCACAGAGTGATTATTCCTCTACACGGTCCCATCAAACACTCCCGGGGTCAGACACAGAGTGACTTTTCCTCTACACGGTACCATCAAACACTCCCGGGGTCAGACACAGAGTGATTATTCCCCTACACGGTACCATGAAACACTACGGAGGTCAGACACAGAGTGATTATTCCTCTACACGGTCTCATCAAACACTACGGAGGTCAGACACAGAGTGATTATTCCTCTACACGGTCCCATCAAACATTCCCGGTGTCAGAACCAGAGTGATTATTCCGCTACACGGTCCCATCAAACACTCCCGGGTGTCAGACACAGAGTGATTATTCCTCTACACGGCACCATCAAACACTCCCGGGATCAGACACAGAGTGATTGTTCCTCTACCCGGTCCCATCAAACACTCCTGCGGTCTGACACAGAGTGATTATTCCTCTACACGGTACCATCAAACACTCCCGGGAGTCAGACACAGAGTGATTGTTCCTCTACACGGTCCCATCACACACTCCCGGTTTAGACACAGAGTTATTATTCCTCTACACAGTCCCATCACACACTCCCGTGGTCAGACTCAGGGTGATTATTCCTCTACACCTTCCCATCAAACACTCCCGGGTTCGACAAAAAGTGAATCTCCCTCCACACCATCCCATCTCACACTCCCGGGGTCTGACACATTGTGATTATTCCTCTACACGGTCCCATCGAACACTCCCGGGGTCAGACACAGAGTGAATCTCCCTCCACGCCGACCCATCACACACTCCCGGGGTCAGACACCGAGTGATTATTCCTCTACACTGTCCCATCGAACACTACCGGGGTCAGACACAGAGTGAATCTCCCTCCACGCCGACCCATCACACTCTCCCGGGGTCAGACACAGAGTAATTATTCCTCTACACGGTCCCATCAAACAGTCCCGGTGTCAGGCTCAGCGTGAATCTCAATCCACATCGTCCCTTCACACACTCCCGCGGTCAGACACAGGGTGATTATTCCTCTACACCGTCCCATCAAACTCTCCCGGGTTCGACACAGAGTGAATCTCCCTCCACACCGTTCCATCACACACTCTCGGGGTCTGACACAGTGTGATTATTCCTCTACAAGGTCCCATCGAACACTCCCGGGGTCAGACACAGAGTGAATCTCCCTCCACGCCGACCCATCACACAGTCCCGGGGTCAGACACAGAGAGATTATTCCTCTACACGGTCCCATCAAACACTCCCGGGGTCAGACACAGTGAATCTCCCTCCACACCGTCGCATCACACACTCCCGGTGTCAGACTCAGAGTGATTATTCCTCTACACGGTCCCATCACACAAGCCCGGGGTCAGACACAGAGTGAAACTCCCACCACACTGTCCCATCACACACTCCCGGGTTCAGGCACAGAGTGAATCTCCCTCGACACCGCCCATCACACACTCCCGGGGTCAGACACACAGTGAATCTCCCTCCACACGGTCCCATCAAATACTCCCGGGGTCAGACACAGAGTGAATCTCCGTCCTCACCGTCTCAACGCACACTCCCGGAGTCAGACACAGAGTGATTATTCCTCTACACGGTCCCATCAAACACTCCCGGTGTCAGACACAGTGAATCTCCCTCCACACCGTCCCATCACACACTCCCGGGGTCAGACTCAGAGTGATTATTCCTCTACACCGTCCAATCACACACGCCCGGGGTCAGACACAGAGTGAAACTGCTACTACACTCTCCCATCACACACTCCCGGGGTCAGGCACAGAGTGAATCAACCTCTACACCGCCCATCACACTCTCCCAGGGTCAGATACAGAGTGAATCACCTTCCACACCGTCCATCACACACTCCCGGGGACAGACACAGAGTGATTATTCCTCTACACGGTCCCATCAAACACTCCCGGGGTCAGACACAGTGAATCTCCATCCACACCGTCGCATCACACACTCCCGGAGTCAGACTCAGAGTGATTATTCCTCTACACGGTCCCATCACACACGCCCAGTGTCAGACACAGAGTGAAACTCCCTCTACACCGCCCATCACACACTCCCGGGGTCAGACATAGAGTGAATCTCCCTCCACGCCGACCCATCACACACTCCCGGGGTCAGACACAGAGAGATTATTCCTCCACACAGTCACATCAAACGCTCCCCGGGTCAGACACAGAGAGATTATTCCTCTACACGGTCCCATCAAACACTCCCGGGGTCAGACACAGAGTGATTATTCCTCTACACGGTACCAGCAAACACTCCCGGGGTCAGACACAGAGTGATTATTCCTCTGCACGGTCCCATCAAACACTCCCGGGGTCAGACACAGAGTGATTATTCATCTACACGGTACCATCAATCACTCCCGAAGTCAGACACAGTGTGATTATTCCTCTACACGGTCCAATCAAACACTCCCGGCGTCAGTCCCAGAGAGATTATTCCTATACACGGTCCCATCAAACCCTCCCGTGGTCAGACACAGAGTGATTATTGCTCTACACGGTCCCATCCAACACTCCCATGGTCAGACACAGAGTGAATCTCCCTCCCCGCCGTCCAATCACACTGTCACGGGGTCAGACACAAAGTGATTATTCCTCTTCACGGTCCCATCAAACACACCCGGGATCAGACACAGAGTGATTATTCCTCTAAACGGTCCCATCAAACTCTCCCGGTGTCAGACACAGAGTGATTATTCCTCTACGCGGTCCCATCAAACACTCCCGGGGGTCAGACACACAGTGATTATTCCTCTACACGGTCCCATCAAACACTCCCGGGATCAGACACAGAGTGATTATTCCTCTACCCGTTACCATCAAACACTCCCGGGGTCAGACACAGAGTGAATCTCAAACAACATCGTCCCTTCACACACACCCCTGGTCAGACACAGGGTGATTATTCCTCTACACCTTCCCATCAAACACTTCCGGGTTCGACACAGAGTGAATCTCCCTCCACCTCGTCCCATCACACACTCCCGGGGTCTGACACAGTGTGATTATTCCTCTACACGGTCCCATCGAACACTCCCGGGGTCAGACACAGAGTGAATCTCCCTCCACGCCGTCCCATCACACACTCCCGGTGTCAGACACAGAGTGATTATTCCTCTGCACGGTGCAATCACACACGCCCGGGGTCAGACACAGAGTGAAACTGCCACTACACTCTCCCATCACACACTCCCGGGGTCAGACACAGAGATAATCTCCCTCTACACCGCCCATCACACTCTCCCAGGGTCAGATACAGAGTGAATCACCTTCCACACCGCCCATCACACACTCCCGGGGTCAGACACAGAGTGAATCTCCCTCCACACCGTCACATCACACACTCCCGCAGTAAGACACAGAGTGATTATTCCTCTACACGGTCCCATCAAACACTCCAGGGGACAGACACAGTGAATCTCCCTCCACACCGTCGCATCACACACTCCCGGGGTCAGACTCAGAGTGATTATTCCTCTACACGGTCCCATCACACACGCCCGCGTTCAGACACAGAGTGAAACTCCCACCACACTGTACCATCACACACCCCCGGGGTCAGGCACAGAGTGAATCTCCCTCTACACCGCAAATCACACACTCCCGGAGTCAGACACAGAGAGATTATTCCTCCACACGGTCCCATCAAACACTCCCGGGATCAGACACAGAGTGATTATTCCTCTTCACGGTCCCATCAAACACTCCCGGGGTCAGACTCAGAGTGACTATTCCTCTGCACGGTCCCATCACACACGCCCGGTGTCAGACACAGAGTGAAACTCCCACCACACTGTCCCATCACACACTCCCAGGGTCATACACAAAGTGAATCACCTTCCACACCGCCCATCACACACTTCCGGGGTCAGACACAGAGTGAATCTCCCTCCACACCGTCCCATCACACACTCCCGGGGTAACACACAGAGTGATTATTCCTCTACCCGGACCCATCAAACACTCCCGGGGTCAGACACAGTGAATCTCCATCCACACCGTCGCATCACACACTCCCGGGGTCAGACTCAGAGTGATTATTCCTCTACACGGTCCAATCACACAAGCCCGGGGTCAGACACAGAGTGAAACTGCTACTACACTCTCCCATCACACACTCCCGGGGTCAGGCACAGAGTGAATCTCCCTCTACACCGCCCATCACACTCTTCCAGGGTCAGATACAGAGTGAATCACCTTCCACACCGTCCATCACACACTCCCGGGGTCAGACACAGAGTGAATCTCCCTCCACACCGTCACATCACACACTCCCGCGGTAAGACACAGAGTGATTATTCCTCTACACGGTCCCATCAAACACTCCCGGGGTCAGACACAGTGAATCTCCATCCACACCGTCACATCACACACTCCCGCGGTAAGACTCAGAGTGATTATTCCTCTACACGGTCCCATCACACACGCCCGGGGTCAGACACAGAGTGAAACTCCCTCTACACCGCCCATCACACACTCCCGGGGTCAGACATAGAGTGAATCTCCCTCCACGCCGACCCATCACACACTCCCGAGGTCAGACACAGCGAGATTATTCCTCCACACAGTCACATCAAACGCTCCCCGGGTCAGACACAGAGAGATTATTCCTCTACACGGTACCAGCAAACACTCCCGGGGTCAGACACAGAGTGATTATTCCTCTGCACGGTCCCACCAAACACTCCCGGGGTCAGACACAGAGTGATTATTCATCTACACGGTACCATCAATCACTCCCGAAGTCAGACACAGAGTGATTATTCCTCTACACGGTCCCATCAAACACTCCCGGGGTCAGACACAGAGTGATTATTCATCTACACGGTACCATCAATCACTCCCGAAGTCAGACTCAGAGTGATTATTCCTCTACACGGTCCCATCACACACGCCCGGGGTCAGACACAGAGTGAAACTCCCTCTACACCGCCCATCACACACTCCCGGGGTCAGACATAGAGTGAATCTCCCTCCACGCCGACCCATCACACACTCCCGGGGTCAGACACAGAGAGATTATTCCTCCACACAGTCACATCAAACGCTCCCCGGGTCAGACACAGAGAGATTATTCCTCTACACGGTACCAGCAAACACTCCCGGGGTCAGACACAGAGTGATTATTCCTCTGCACGGACCCATCAAACACTCCCGGGGTCAGACACAGAGTGATTATTCATCTACACGGTACCATCAATCACTCCCGAAGTCAGACACAGAGTGATTATTCCTCTACACGGTCCAATCAAACACTCCCGGCGTCAGTCCCAGAGAGATTATTCCTATACACGGTCCCATCAAACCCTCCCGTGGTCAGACACAGAGTGATTATTGCTCTACACGGTCCCATCCAGCACTCCCATGGTCAGACACATAGTGAATCTCCCTCCCCGCCGTCCAATCACACAGTCACGGGGTCAGACACAAAGTGATTATTCCTCTTCACGGTCCCATCAAACACTCCCGGGATCAGACACAGAGTGATTATTCCTCTTCACGGTCCCATCAAACACTCCCGGGGTCAGACTCAGAGTGACTATTCCTCTGCACGGTCCCATCACACACGCCCGGTGTCAGACACAGAGTGAAACTCCCACCACACTGTACCATCACACACCCCCGGGGTCAGGCACAGAGTGAATCTCCCTCTACACCGCAAATCACACACTCCCGGAGTCAGACACAGAGAGATTATTCCTCCACACGGTCCCATCAAACACTCCCGGGATCAGACACAGAGTGATTATTCCTCTTCACGGTCCCATCAAACACTCCCGGGGTCAGACTCAGAGTGACTATTCCTCTGCACGGTCCCATCACACACGCCCGGTGTCAGACACAGAGTGAAACTCCCACCACACTGTCCCATCACACACTCCCAGGGTCATACACAAAGTGAATCACCTTCCACACCGCCCATCACACACTTCCGGGGTCAGACACAGAGTGAATCTCCCTCCACACCGTCCCATCACACACTCCCGGGGTAACACACAGAGTGATTATTCCTCTACCCGGACCCATCAAACACTCCCGGGGTCAGACACAGTGAATCTCCATCCACACCGTCGCATCACACACTCCCGGGGTCAGACTCAGAGTGATTATTCCTCTACACGGTCCAATCACACAAGCCCGGGGTCAGACACAGAGTGAAACTGCTACTACACTCTCCCATCACACACTCCCGGGGTCAGGCACAGAGTGAATCTCCCTCTACACCGCCCATCACACTCTTCCAGGGTCAGATACAGAGTGAATCACCTTCCACACCGTCCATCACACACTCCCGGGGTCAGACACAGAGTGAATCTCCCTCCACACCGTCACATCACACACTCCCGCGGTAAGACACAGAGTGATTATTCCTCTACACGGTCCCATCAAACACTCCCGGGGTCAGACACAGTGAATCTCCATCCACACCGTCACATCACACACTCCCGCGGTAAGACTCAGAGTGATTATTCCTCTACACGGTCCCATCACACACGCCCGGGGTCAGACACAGAGTGAAACTCCCTCTACACCGCCCATCACACACTCCCGGGGTCAGACATAGAGTGAATCTCCCTCCACGCCGACCCATCACACACTCCCGAGGTCAGACACAGCGAGATTATTCCTCCACACAGTCACATCAAACGCTCCCCGGGTCAGACACAGAGAGATTATTCCTCTACACGGTACCAGCAAACACTCCCGGGGTCAGACACAGAGTGATTATTCCTCTGCACGGTCCCACCAAACACTCCCGGGGTCAGACACAGAGTGATTATTCATCTACACGGTACCATCAATCACTCCCGAAGTCAGACACAGAGTGATTATTCCTCTACACGGTCCCATCAAACACTCCCGGGGTCAGACACAGAGTGATTATTCATCTACACGGTACCATCAATCACTCCCGAAGTCAGACTCAGAGTGATTATTCCTCTACACGGTCCCATCACACACGCCCGGGGTCAGACACAGAGTGAAACTCCCTCTACACCGCCCATCACACACTCCCGGGGTCAGACATAGAGTGAATCTCCCTCCACGCCGACCCATCACACACTCCCGGGGTCAGACACAGAGAGATTATTCCTCCACACAGTCACATCAAACGCTCCCCGGGTCAGACACAGAGAGATTATTCCTCTACACGGTACCAGCAAACACTCCCGGGGTCAGACACAGAGTGATTATTCCTCTGCACGGACCCATCAAACACTCCCGGGGTCAGACACAGAGTGATTATTCATCTACACGGTACCATCAATCACTCCCGAAGTCAGACACAGAGTGATTATTCCTCTACACGGTCCAATCAAACACTCCCGGCGTCAGTCCCAGAGAGATTATTCCTATACACGGTCCCATCAAACCCTCCCGTGGTCAGACACAGAGTGATTATTGCTCTACACGGTCCCATCCAGCACTCCCATGGTCAGACACATAGTGAATCTCCCTCCCCGCCGTCCAATCACACAGTCACGGGGTCAGACACAAAGTGATTATTCCTCTTCACGGTCCCATCAAACACTCCCGGGATCAGACACAGAGTGATTATTCCTCTAAACGGTCCCATCAAACACTCCCGGTGTCAGACACAGAGTGATTATTCCTCTACGCGGTCCCATCAAACACTCCCGGGGGTCAGACACACAGTGATTATTCCTCTACACGGTCCCATCAAACACCCCCGGGATCAGACACAGAGTGATTATTCCTCTACCCGTTACCATCAAACACTCCCGGGGTCTGACACAGAGTGAATCTCAATCAACATCGTCCTTTCACACACTCCCCTGGTCAGACACAGGGTGATTATTCCTCTACACCTTCCCATCAAACACTTCCGGGTTCGACACAGAGTGAATCTCCCTCCACCTCGTCCCATCACACACTCCCGGGGTCTGACACAGTGTGATTATTCCTCTACACGGTCCCATCGAACACTCCCGGGGTCAGACACAGAGTGAATCCCCCTCCACGCCGTCCCATCACACACGCCCGGGGTCAGACACAGAGTGAAACTGCCACTACACTCTCCCATCACACACTCCCGGGGTCAGACACAGAGATAATCTCCCTCTACACCGCCCATCACACTCTCCCAGGGTCAGATACAGAGTGAATCACCTTCCACACCGCCCATCACACACTCCCGGGGTCAGACACAGAGTGTATCTCCCTCCACACCGTCACATCACACACTCCCGCGGTAAGACACAGAGTGATTATTCCTCTACACGGTCCCATCAAACACTCCCGGGGACAGACACAGTGAATCTCCCTCCACACCGTCGCATCACACACTCCCGGGGTCAGACTCAGAGTGATTATTCCTCTACACGGTTCCATCACACACGCCCGCGTTCAGACACAGAGTGAAACTCCCACCACACTGTCCCATCACACACTCCCGGGGTCAGGCACAGAGTGAATCTCCCTCCACGCCGACCCATCACACACTCCCGGGGTCAGACACAGAGAGATTATTCCTCCACACGGTCCCATCAAACACTCCCGGGATCAGACACAGAGTGATTATTCCTCTTCACGGTCCCATCAAAAACTCCCGGGGGTCAGACACAGAGTGATTGTTCCTCTACACGGTCCCATCAAACACTCCCGGGGTCAGACTCAGAGTGACTATTCCTCTGCACGGTCCCATCACACACGCCCGGTGTCAGACACAGAGTGAAACTTCCACCACACTGTCCCATCACACACTCCCAGGGTCATACACAAAGGGAATCACCTTCCACACCGCCCATCACACACTTCCGGGGTCAGACACAGAGTGAATCTCCCTCCACACCGTCCCATCACACACTCCCGGGGTAAGACACAGAGTGATTATTCCTCTACACGGACCCATCAAACACTCCCGGGGTCAGACACAGTGAATCTCCATCCACACCGTCGCATCACACACTCCCGGGGTCAGACTCAGAGTGATTATTCCTCTACACGGTCCCATCACACACGCCCGGGGTCAGACACAGAGTGAAACTCCCTCTACACCGCCCATCACACACTCCCGTGGTCAGACATAGAGTGAATCTCCCTCCACGCCGACCCATCACACACTCCCGGGGTCAGACACAGAGAGATTATTCCTCCACACAGTCACATCAAACGCTCCCCGGGTCAGACACAGAGAGATTATTCCTCTACACGGTCCCATCAAACACTCCCGGGGTCAGACACAGAGTGATTATTCCTCTACACGGTACCAGCAAACACTCCCGGGGTCAGACACAGAGTGATTATTCCTCTGCACTGTCCCATCAAACACTCCCGGGGTCAGACACAGAGTGATTATTCCTCTACACGGTACCAGCAAACACTCCCGGGGTCAGACACAGAGTGATTATTCCTCTGCACGGTCCCATCAAACACTCCCGGGGTCAGACACAGAGTGATTATTCATCTACACGGTACCATCAATCACTCCCGAAGTCAGACACAGAGTGATTATTCCTCTACACGGTCCAATCAAACACTCCCGGCGTCAGTCCCAGAGAGATTATTCCTATACACGGTCCCATCAAACCCTCCCGTGGTCAGACACAGAGTGATTATTGCTCTACACGGTCCCATCCAACACTCCCATGGTCAGATACAGAGTGAATCTCCCTCCCCGCCGTCCAATCACACAGTCACGGGGTCAGACACAAAGTGATTATTCCTCTTCACGGTCCCATCAAACACTCCCGGGATCAGACACAGAGTGATTATTCCTCTAAACGGTCCCATCAAACACTCCCGGTGTCAGACACAGAGTGATTATTCCTCTACGCGGTCCCATCAAACAATCCCGGGGGTCAGACACACAGTGATTATTCCTCTACACGGTCCCATCAAACACTCCCGGGATCAGACACAGAGTGATTATTCCTCTACCCGTTCCATCAAACACTCCCGGGGTCAGACACAGAGTGAATCTCAATCAACATCGTCCCTTCACACACTCCCCTGGTCAGACGCAGGGTGATTATTCCTCTACACCTTCCCATCAAACACTTCCGGGTTCGACACAGAGTGAATCTCCCTCCACCTCGTCCCATCACACACTCCCGGGGTCTGACACAGTGTGATTATTCCTCTACACGGTCCCATCGAACACTCCCGGGGTCAGACACAGAGTGAATCCCCCTCCACGCCGTCCCATCACACACTCCCGGTGTCAGACACAGAGTGATTATTCCTCTGCACGGTGCAATCACACACGCCCGGGGTCAGACACAGAGTGAAACTGCCACTACACTCTCCCATCACACACTCCCGGGGTCAGACACAGAGATAATCTCCCTCTACACCGCCCATCACACTCTCCCAGGGTCAGATACAGAGTGAATCACCTTCCACACCGCCCATCACACACTCCCGGGGTCAGACACAGAGTGTATCTCCCTCCACACCGTCACATCACACACTCCCGCGGTAAGACACAGAGTGATTATTCCTCTACACGGTCCCATCAAACACTCCCGGGGACAGACACAGTGAATCTCCCTCCACACCGTCGCATCACACACTCCCGGGGTCAGACTCAGAGTGATTATTCCTCTACACGGTCCCATCACACACGCCCGCGTTCAGACACAGAGTGAAACTCCCACCACACTGTCCCATCACACACTCCCGGGGTCAGGCACAGAGTGAATCTCCCTCTACACCGCAAATCACACTCTCCCGGGGTCAGACATAGAGTGAATCTCCCTCCACGCCGACCCATCACACACTCCCGGGGTCAGACACAGAGAGATTATTCCTCCACACGGTCCCATCAAACACTCCCGGGATCAGACACAGAGTGATTATTCCTCTGCACGGTCCCATCAAAAACTCCCGGGGGTCAGACACAGAGTGATTGTTCCTCTACACGGTCCCATCAAACACTCCCGGGGTCAGACTCAGAGTGACTATTCCTCTGCACGGTCCCATCACACACGCCCGGTGTCAGACACAGAGTGAAACTCCCACCACACTGTCCCATCACACACTCCCAGGGTCATACACAAAGTGAATCACCTTCCACACCGCCCATCACACTCTCCCATGGTCAGATACAGAGTGAATCACCTTCCACACCGCCCATCACACACTCCCGGGGTCAGACACAGAGTGTATCTCCCTCCACACCGTCACATCACACACTCCCGCGGTAAGACACAGAGTGATTATTCCTCTACACGGTCCCATCAAACACTCCCGGGGTCAGACACAGTGAATCTCCATCCACACCGTCGCATCACACACTCCCGGGATCAGACTCAGAGTGATTATTCCTCTACACGGTCCCATCACACAAGCCCGGGGTCAGACACAGAGTGAAACTCCCACCACACTGTCCCATCACACACTCCCGGGGTCAGGCACAGAGTGAATCTCCCTCGACACCGCCCAACACACACTCCCGGGGTCAGACACACAGTAAATCTCCCTCCACACGGTCCCATCAAATACTCCCGGGGTCAGACACAGAGTGAATCTCCGTCCTCACCGTCTCAACGCACACTCCCGGAGTCAGACACAGAGTGATTATTCCTCTACACGGTCCCATCAAACACTCCCGGTGTCAGACACAGTGAATCTCCCACCACACTGTCCCATCACACACTCCCAGGGTCATACACAAAGTGAATCACCTTCCACACCGCCCATCACACTCTCCCATGGTCAGATACAGAGTGAATCACCTTCCACACCGCCCATCACACACTCCCGGGGTCAGACACAGAGTGTATCTCCCTCCACACCGTCACATCACACACTCCCGCGGTAAGACACAGAGTGATTATTCCTCTACACGGTCCCATCAAACACTCCCGGGGTCAGACACAGTGAATCTCCATCCACACCGTCGCATCACACACTCCCGGGATCAGACTCAGAGTGATTATTCCTCTACACGGTCCCATCACACAAGCCCGGGGTCAGACACAGAGTGAAACTCCCACCACACTGTCCCATCACACACTCCCGGGGTCAGGCACAGAGTGAATCTCCCTCGACACCGCCCAACACACACTCCCGGGGTCAGACACACAGTAAATCTCCCTCCACACGGTCCCATCAAATACTCCCGGGGTCAGACACAGAGTGAATCTCCGTCCTCACCGTCTCAACGCACACTCCCGGAGTCAGACACAGAGTGATTATTCCTCTACACGGTCCCATCAAACACTCCCGGGGTCAGACACAGTGAATCTCCATCCACACCGTCGCATCACACACTCCCGGGATCAGACTCAGAGTGATTATTCCTCTACACGGTCCCATCACACAAGCCCGGGGTCAGACACAGAGTGAAACTCCCACCACACTGTCCCATCACACACTCCCGGGGTCAGGCACAGAGTGAATCTCCCTCGACACCGCCCAACACACACTCCCGGGGTCAGACACACAGTAAATCTCCCTCCACACGGTCCCATCAAATACTCCCGGGGTCAGACACAGAGTGAATCTCCGTCCTCACCGTCTCAACGCACACTCCCGGAGTCAGACACAGAGTGATTATTCCTCTACACGGTCCCATCAAACACTCCCGGTGTCAGACACAGTGAATCTCCCACCACACTGTCCCATCACACACTCCCAGGGTCATACACAAAGTGAATCACCTTCCACACCGCCCATCACACTCTCCCATGGTCAGATACAGAGTGAATCACCTTCCACACCGCCCATCACACACTCCCGGGGTCAGACACAGAGTGTATCTCCCTCCACACCGTCACATCACACACTCCCGCGGTAAGACACAGAGTGATTATTCCTCTACACGGTCCCATCAAACACTCCCGGGGTCAGACACAGTGAATCTCCATCCACACCGTCGCATCACACACTCCCGGGATCAGACTCAGAGTGATTATTCCTCTACACGGTCCCATCACACAAGCCCGGGGTCAGACACAGAGTGAAACTCCCACCACACTGTCCCATCACACACTCCCGGGGTCAGGCACAGAGTGAATCTCCCTCGACACCGCCCAACACACACTCCCGGGGTCAGACACACAGTAAATCTCCCTCCACACGGTCCCATCAAATACTCCCGGGGTCAGACACAGAGTGAATCTCCGTCCTCACCGTCTCAACGCACACTCCCGGAGTCAGACACAGAGTGATTATTCCTCTACACGGTCCCATCAAACACTCCCGGTGTCAGACACAGTGAATCTCCCTCCACACCGTCCCAACACACACTCCCGGGGTCAGACTCAGAGTGATTATTCCTCTACACCGTCCAATCACACACGCCAGGGGTCAGACACAGAGTGAAACTGCTACTACACTCTCCCATCACACACTCCCGGGGTCAGGCACAGAGTGAATCTCCCTCTACACGGTCCCATCAAACACTCCCGGGGTCAGACACAGACTGAAACTCCCTCCACCCCGTCCCATCACACACTCCCCTGGTCAAACACAGAGTGATTATTCCTCTACACGGTCCCATCAAACACTCCCAGGGTCAGACACAGAGTGAATCTCCCTCCCCGCCGTCCAATCACACACTCGCTGGGTCAGACACAATGTGATTATTCCTCTTTACGGTCCCATCAAACACTCCCGGGGTCAGACACAGAGTGATTATTCCTCTACACGGTCCCATCTAACACTCCCGGGGTCAGACACACAGTGATTATTCTTCTACACGGTCCCATCAAACACTACCGGGGGTCAGACACAGAGTAATTATTCCTCTTCACGGTCCCATCAAACACTCCCGGTGTCAGACACAGAGTGATTATTCCTCTACGCGGTCCCATCAAACACTCCCGGGGGTCAGACACACAGTGATTATTCCTCTACACGGTCCCATCAAACACTCCCGGGGTCAGACACAGAGTGATTATTCCTCTACCCGTTACCATCAAACACTCCCGGGGTCAGACACAGAGTGAATCTCAATCAACATCGTCCCTTCACACACTCCCCTGGTCAGACACAGGGTTATTATTCCTCTACACCTTCCCATCAAACACTTCCGGGTTCGACACAGAGTGAATCTCCCTCCACCTCGTCCCATCACACACTCCCGGGGTCTGACACAGTGTGATTATTCCTCTACACGGTCCCATCGAACACTCCCGGGGTCAGACACAGAGTGAATCCCCCTCCACGCCGTCCCATCACACACTCCCGGTGTCAGACACAGAGTGATTATTCCTCTGCACGGTGCAATCACACACGCCCGGGGTCAGACACAGAGAGAATCTCCCTCTACACCGCCCATCACACTCTCCCATGGTCAGATACAGAGTGAATCACCTTCCACACCGCCCATCACACACTCCCGGGGTCAGACACAGAGTGTATCTCCCTCCACACCGTCACATCACACACTCCCGCGGTAAGACACAGAGTGATTATTCCTCTACACGGTCCCATCAAACACTCCCGGGGTCAGACACAGTGAATCTCCCTCCACACCGTCGCATCACACACTCCCGGGGTCAGACTCAGAGTGATTATTCCTCTACACGGTCCCATCACACACGCCCGGGTTCAGACACAGAGTGAAACTCCCACCACACTGTCCCATCACACACTCCCGGGGTCAGGCACAGAGTGAATCTCCCTCTACACCGCAAATCACACTCTCCCGGGGTCAGACATAGAGTGAATCACCTTCCACACCGCCCATCACACACTTCCGGGGTCAGACACAGAGTGAAACTCCCACCACACTGTCCCATCACACACTCCCAGGGTCATACACAGAGTGAATCAGCTTCCACACCGCCCATCACACACTTCCGGGGTCAGACACAGAGTGAATCTCCCTCCACACCGTCCCATCACACACTCCCGGGGTAAGACACAGAGTGATTATTCCTCTACACGGACCCATCAAACCCTCCCGGGGTCAGACACAGTGAATCTCCATCCACACCGTCGCATCACACACTCCCGGGGTCAGACACAGAGTGATTATTCCTCTACACGGTCCCATCACACACGCCCGGGGTCAGACACAGAGTGATTATTCCTCTACACGGTACCATCAAACACTCCCGGTGTCAGACACAGAGTGATTATTCCTCTACCCGTTACCATCAAACACTCCCGGGGTCAGACACAGACTGAATCTCAATCAACATCGTCCCTTCACACACTCCCCAGGTCAGACACAGGGTTATTATTCCTCTACACCATCCCATCAAACACATCCGGGTTCGACACAGAGTGAATCTCCCTCCACCTCGTCCCATCACACACTCCCGGGGTCTGACACAGTGTGATTATTCCTCTACACGGTCCCATCGAACACTCCCGGGGTCAGACACAGAGTGAATCCCCCTCCACGCCGTCCCATCACACACTCCCGGTGTCAGACACAGAGTGATTATTCCTCTGCACGGTGCAATCACACACGCCCGGGGTCAGACACAGAGTGAAACTGCCACTACACTCTCCCATCACACTCTCCCAGGGTCAGATACAGAGTGAATCACCTTCCACACCGCCCATCACACACTCCCGGGGTCAGACACAGAGTGTATCTCCCTCCACACCGTCACATCACACACTCCCGCGGTAAGACACAGAGTGATTTTTCCTCTACACGGTCCCATCAAACACTCCCGGGGTCAGACACAGTGAATCTCCCTCCACACCTTCGCATCACACACTCCCGGGGTCAGACTCAGAGTGATTATTCCTCTACACGGTCCCATCACACACGCCCGGGTTCAGACACAGAGTGAAACTCCCACCACACTGTCCCATCACACACTCCCGGGGTCAGGCACAGAGTGAATCTCCCTCTACACCGCAAATCACACTCTCCCGGGGTCAGACATAGAGTGAATCTCCCTCCACGCCGACCCATCACACACTCCCGGGGTCAGACACAGAGAGATTATTCCTCCACACGGTCCCATCAAACACTCCCGGGATCAGACACAGAGTGATTATTCCTCTTCACGGTCCCATCAAAAACTCCCGGGGGTCAGACACAGAGTGATTGTTCCTCTACACGGTCCCATCAAACACTCCCGGGGACAGACACAGTGAATCTCCCTCCACGCCGTCCCATCACACACTCCCGGGGTCAGACACAGAGAGATTATTCCTCCACACGGTCCCATCAAACACTCCCGTGATCAGACACAGAGTGATTATTCCTCTTCACGGTCCCATTAAAAACTCCCGGGGGTCAGACACAGAGTGATTATTACTGTACACGGTCCCATCAATCACTCCCGGGGTCAGACACAGAGTGATTATTCCTCTACACTGTACCAGCAAACACTCCCGGTGTCAGACACAGAGTGATTATTCCTCTACACGGTCCCATCAAACACTCCCGGGGTCAGACACAGACTGAAACTCCCTCCACCCCGTTCCATCACACACTCCCCTGGTCAGACACAGAGTGATTATTCCTCTACACGGTCCCATCAAACACTCCCGGGGTCAGACACAGACTGAAACTCCCTCCACCCCGTCCCATCACACACTCCCCTGGTCAGACACAGAGTGATTATTCCTCTACACGGTCCCATCAAACACTCCCAGGGTCAGACACAGAGTGAATCTCCCTCCCCGCCGTCCAATCACACATTCGCGGGGTCAGACACAATGTGATTATTCCTCTTCACGGTCCCATCAAACACTCCCGGGGTCAGACACAGAGTGATTATTCCTCTACACGGTCCCATCTAACACTCCCGGGGTCAGACACAGAGTGATTATTCTTCTACACGGTCCCATCAAACACTCCCGGGGTCAGACACAGAGAGATTATTCCTCTACACGGTCCCATCAAACACTCCCGGGGTCAGACACAGAGAGATTATTCCTCTACACGGTCCCATCAAACACTCCCGGGGTCAGACACAGAGTGATTATTCCTCTACACGGTCCCATCAAAATCACCCGGGGTCAGACACAGAGTGAATCTCCCTCCACGCCGTCCCATCACACACTCCCTGGGTCAGACACAGAGTGATTATTCCTCTGCACGGTCCCATCAAACACTCCCGGGGTCAGACACAGTGAATCTCCCTCCACACCGTCCCATCACACACTCCCGGGGTCAGACACAGAGAGATTATTCCTCTACACGGTCCCATCAAACACTCCCGGGGTCAGACACAGAGTGAATCTGAATCCACACCGTCCCATCACACACTCCCCGGGTCAGACACAGAGAGATTATTCCTCTACACGGTCCCATCAAACACTCCCGGGATCAGACACAGAGAGATTATTCCTCTACACGGTCCCATCAAACATTCCCGGTGTCAGACACAGAGTCATTATTCCTCTACACGGTCACACTGAACTCTTCCGGGGTCAGACACTGAGTGATTATTCCTCTACACGGTAACATCACACACTCCCGGGGTTAGACACAGAGTGATTATTCCTCTACACCTTCCCATCAAACTCACCCGCGGTCAGATACAGAGTGAATCTCCCTCCACGCCGGCCCAACACACACTCCCGGGGTCAGATACAGAGTGATTATTCCTCTACGCGGTAGCATCAAACACTCCGTGTGTCAGACAGACAGTGATTATTCCTCTAAACGGTCCCATCAAACACTCCCGGGGTCAGACACTGAGTGAATCTCCCTCCACGCCGTCCCATCACACACTCCCGGGGTCAGACACAGAGTGATTATTCCTCTGCACCGTCCCAACACACACTCCCGGGGTCAGACTCAGAGTGATTATTCCTCTACACGGTCCCATCAAACACTCCCGGTGTCAGACACAGAGTGAATCTCCCTCCACACCGTCCCGTCCAAACTCCCTGGGTCAGACACAGAGTGATTATTCCTCTACACCGCCCATCACACTCTCCCGGGGTCAGACACAGTGTTAATCTCCCTCCACACCGTCCGATCACACACTCCCGGGGTCAGACACAGAGAGATTATTCCTCTACACGGTCCCATCAAACTCTCCCGGGGTCAGACACAGAGTGATTATTCCTCTACACCTTCCCATCAAACACTCCCGGGGTCAGACACACAGTGAATCTCCCTCCACACCGTCCCATCACACACTCCCGGGGTCTGACACAGAGTGATTATTCCTCTACACGGTCCCATCAAACACTCCCGGGGTCAGACACAGAGTGAATCTCCCTCCACACCGTCCCGTCACAAACTCCCTGGTTCAGACACAGAGTGATTATTCCTCTACACCGCCCATCACACTCTCCCGGGGTCAGACACAGAGTTAATGTCCCTCCACACCGTCCCATCACACACTCCCGGGGTCAGACACAGAGAGATTATTCCTCTACACCTTCCCATCAAACTCACCCGCGGTCAGACACAGAGTGAATCTCCCTCCACGCCGGCCCAACACACACTCCCGGCGTCAGATACAGAGTGATTATTCCTCTACACGGTAGCATCAAACACTCCGTGTGTCAGACAGACAGTGATTATTCCTCTAAACGGTCCCATCAAACACTCCCGGGGTCAGACACAGAGTGAATCTCCCTCCACGCCGTCCCATCACACACTCCCGTGGTCAGACACAGAGTGATTATTCCGCTACACGGTACCATCAAACAGTCCCGGGGTCAGACACAGAGTGATTATTCCTCTACACTGTCCCAACACACACTCCCGGGGTCAGACTCAGAGTGATTATTCCTCTACTCGGTTCCATCAAACACGCCCTGGGTCAGACACAGAGTGAATCTCCCTCTACACGGCCCATCACACACTCCCTGGATCAGACACATAGTGAACCACCCTCCACATCGTCCCAGCACACACTCCCGGGGTCAGACACAGAGTGATTATTCCTCTACAGCGCCCATCACACACTCCCGGGGTCAGACACACATTGAATCTCCCTCCACACCGTCCTATCACACACTCCAATGGTCAGACACAGCGTGATTATTCCTCTAAACGGTCCCATCAAACACTCCCGCTGACAGACACAGAGTGATTATTCCTCTACACGGTCCCATCAAACACTCCCGGCGGTCAGACACAGAGTGATTATTCCTGTACACGGTCCCATCAAACACTCCCTTGGTCAGACACAAAGTGAATCTCCGTCCACACCGTCCCAACACACACTCCCGGGGTCAGACTCAGAATGATTATTCCTCTACACGGTCCCATCAAACTCACCCGGGGTCAGACACAGAGTGAATCTCCCTCCACGCCGGCCCATCACACACTCCCGGGGTCAGACACAGACTGATTATTCCTCTACACGGTCCCATCAAATACTCCCGGGGTCAGACACAAAGTGAATCTCCATCCACACCATCCCCCACACTCTCCCGGGGTCAGACTCAGAGTGATTATTCCTCTACACGTTCCCATCAAACACTCCCGGGGTCAGACACAGAGTGAATCTCCCTCCACACCGTCCCGTCACAAACTCCCGGGGTCAGACACAGAGTGATTATTCCTCTACACCGCCCATCACACTCTCCCGGGGTCAGACACAGAGTTAATCTCCCTTAACGCCGGCCCATCACACACTCCCTGGGTCGGACACAGAGTGATTATTCCTCTACTCGGTCCAATCACACACTCCCGGGGTCAGACACAGAGTGATTATTTCTCTACACTGTCCCATCACACACGCCCTGGGTCAGACACAGAGTGAATCTCCCTCTACACGGCCCATCACACACTCCCGGGATCAGACACGTAGTGAACCACCCTCCACATCGTCCCAGCACACACTCCCGGGGTCAGACACAGAGTGATTATTCCTCTACAGCGCCCATCACGCACTCCCGGGGTCAGATATAGAGTGATTATTCCTCTAAACGGTAGCATCAAACACTCCGTGTGTCAGACAGACAGTGATTATTCCTCTAAACGGTCCCATCAAACACTCCCGGGGTCAGACACAGAGTGATTATTCCGCGACACGGTACCATCAAACAATTCCGGGGTCAGACACAGAGTGATTATTCCTCTGCACCGTCCCAACACACACTCCCGGGGTCAGACTCAGAGTGATTATTCCTCTACACGGACCCATCAAACACTCCCGGGGTCAGCAACAGAGTGAATCTCCCTCCACACCGTCCCGTCACAAACTCCCTGGTTCAGACACAGAGTGATTATTCCTCTACACCGCCCATCACACTCTCCCGGGTTCAGACACAGAGTTAATGTCCCTCCACACCGTCCCATCACACACTCCCGGGGTCAGACACAGAGAGATTATTCCTCTACACGGTCCCATCAAACACTCCCGGGGTCAGACACAGAGTGATTATTCCTCTACACCTTCCCATCAAACTCACCCGCGGTCAGTCACAGAGTGAATCTCCCTCCACGCCGGCCCAACACACACTCCCGGGGTCAGATACAGAGTGATTATTCCTCTACACGGTAGCATCAAACACTCCGTGTGTCAGACAGACAGTGATTATTCCTCTAAACGGTCCCATCAAACACTCCCGGGGTCAGACACAGAGTGAATCTCCCTCCACGCCGTCCCATCACACACTCCCGGAGTCAGACACAGAGTGATTATTCCGCTACACGGTACCATCAAACAATCCCGGGGTCAGACACAGAGTGATTATTCCTCTACACCGTCCCAACACACACTCCCGGGGTCAGACTCAGAGTGATTATTCCTCTACTCGGTCCCATCAAACACGCCCTGGGTCAGACACAGAGTGAATCTCCCTCTACACGGCCCATCACACACTCCCGGGATCAGACACATAGTGAACCACCCTCCACATCGTCCCAGCACACACTCCCGGGGTCAGACACAGAGTGATTATTCCTCTACAGCGCCCATCACACACTCCCGGGGTCAGACACACATTGAATCTCCCTCCACACCGTCCCAACACAGACTCCCGGGGTCAGACTCAGAATGATTATTCCTCTACACGGTCCCATCAAACTCACCCGGGGTCAGACACAGAGTGAATCTCCCTCCACGCCGGCCCATCACACACTCCCGGGTCAGACACAGACTGATTATTCCTCTACACGGTCCCATCAAACACTCCCGGCGGTCAGACACAGAGTGATTATTCCTGTACACGGTCCCATCAAACACTCCCGGGGTCAGACACAAAGTGAATCTCCGTCCACACCGTCCCAACACACACTCCCGGGGTCAGACACAGAGAGATTATTCCTCTACACGTTCCCATCAAACACTCCCGGGGTCAGACACAGAGTTAATCTCCCTTAACGCCGGCCCATCACACACTCCCTGGGTCGGACACAGAGTGATTATTCCTCTACTCGGTCCCATCAAACACTCCCGGGTTCAGACACAGAGTGAATCTCCCTCCACACTGTCCCATCACACACTCCCGGGGTCAGACACAGAGTGATTATTTCTCTACACTGTCCCATCACACACGCCCTGGGTCAGACACAGAGTGAATCTCCCTCTACACGGCACATCACACACTCCCGGGATCAGACACGTAGTGAACCACCCTCCACATCGTCCCAGCAAACACTCCCGGGGTCAGACACAGAGTGAATCTCCCTCCACGCCGTCCCATCACACACTCCCGGGGTCAGACACAGAGTGATTATTCCGCTACACGGTACCATCAAACAATCCCGGGGTCAGACACAGAGTGATTATTCCTCTGCACCGTCCCAACACACACTCCCGGGGTCAGACTCAGAGTGATTATTCCTCTACACGGTCCCATCAAACACTCCCGGGGTCAGACACAGAGTGAATCTCCCTCCACACCGTCCCGTCCAAACTCCCTGGGTCAGACACAGAGTGATTATTCCTCTACACCGCCCATCACACTCTCCCGGGGTCAGACACAGTGTTAATCTCCCTCCACACCGTCCGATCACACACTCCCGGGGTCAGACACAGAGAGATTATTCCTCTACACGGTCCCATCAAACTCTCCCGGGGTCAGACACAGAGAGATTATTCCTCTACACCTTCCCATCAAACACTCCCTGGGTCAGACACACAGTGAATCTCCCTCCACACCGTCCCATCACACACTCCCGGGGTCAGACACAGAGTGAATCTCCCTCCACACCGTCCCGTCACAAACTCCCTGTTTCAGACACAGTGATTATTCCTCTACACCGCCCATCACACTCTCCCGGGGTCGGACACAGAGTTAATGTCCCTCCACACCGTCCCATCACACACTCCCGGGGTCAGACACAGAGTGATTATTTCTCTACACAGTCCCATCACACACGCCCTGGGTCAGACACAGAGAGATTCTTCCTCTACACGGTCCCATCAAACACTCCCGGGTTCAGACACAGAGTGAATCTCCCTCCACACTGTCCCATCACACACTCCCGGGGTCAGACACAGAGTGATTATTTCTCTACACAGTCCCATCACACACGCCCTGGGTCAGACACAGAGTGAATCTCCCTCTACACGGCCCATCACACACTCCCGGGATCAGACACGTAGTGAACCACCCTCCAGATTGTCCCAGCACACACTCCCGGGGTCAGACACAGAGTGATTATTCCTCTACAGCGCCCATCACACACTCCCGGGGTCAGATACAGAGTGATTATTCCTCTACACGGTAGCATCAAACACTCCGTGTGTCAGACAGACAATGATTATTCCTCTAAACGGTCCCATCAAACACTCCCGGGGTCAGACACAGAGTGAATCTCCCTCCACGCCGTCCCATCACACACTCCCGGGGTCAGACACAGAGTGATTATTCCGCTACACGGTACCATCAAACAATCCCTGGGTCAGACACAGAGTGATTATTCCTCTGCACCGTCCCAACACACACTCCCGGGGTCAGACTCAGAGTGATTATTCCTCTACACGGTCCCATCAAACACTCCCGGGGTCAGACACAGAGTGAATCTCCCTCCACACCGTCCCGTCCAAACTCCCTGGGTCAGACACAGAGTGATTATTCCTCTACACCGCCCATCACACTCTCCCGGGGTCAGACACAGTGTTAATCTACCTCCACACCGTCCGATCACACACTCCCGGGGTCAGACACAGAGTGATTATTCCTCTACACGGTCCCATCAAACACTCCCGGGGTCAGACACAGAGTGAATCTCCCTCCACACCGTCCCGTCACAAACTCCCTGGTTCAGACACAGAGTGATTATTCCTCTACACCGCCCATCACACTCTCCCGGGGTCGGACACAGAGTTAATGTCCCTCCAAACCGTCCCATCACACACTCCCGGGGTCAGACACAGAGAGATTCTTCCTCTACACGGTCCCATCAAACAGACCCGGGGTCAAACACAGAGTGATTATTCCTCTACACCTTCCCATCAAACTCACCCGCGGTCAGACACAGAGTGAATCTCCCTCCACGCCGGCCCAACACACACTCCCGGGGTCAGATACAGAGTGATTATTCCTCTACACGGTAGCATCAAACACTCCGTGTGTCAGACAGACAGTGATTATTCCTCTAAACGGTCCCATCAAACACTCCCGGGGTCAGACACAGAGTGATTATTCCGCTACACGGTACCATCAAACAATCCCGGGGTCAGACACAGAGTGATTATTCCTCTACACCGCCCATCACACTCTCCCGGGGTCAGACACAGTGTTAATCTCCCTCCACACCGTCCGATCACACACTCCCGGGGTCAGACACAGAGAGATTATTCCTCTACACGGTCCCATCAAACACTCCCGGGGTCAGACACAGAGTTAATGTCCCTCCACACCGTCCCATCTCACACTCCCGGGGTCAGACACAGAGAGATTCTTCCTCTACACGGTCCCAGCAAACACTCCCGGGTTCAGACACAGAGTGAATCTCCGTCCACACCGTCCCAACACACACTCCCGGGGTCAGACTCAGAATGATTATTCCTCTACACGGTCCCATCAAACTCACCCGGGGTCAGACACAGAGTGAATCTCCCTCCACGCCGGCCCATCACACACTCCCGGGGTCAGACACAGACTGATTATTCCTCTACACGGTCCCATCAAACACTCCTGGGGTCAGACACAAAGTGAATCTCCATCCACACCATCCCACACACTCTCCCGGGGTCAGACTCAGAGTGATTATTCCTCTACACGTTCCCATCAAACACTCCCGGGGTCAGACACAGAGTGAATCTCCCTCCACACCGTCCCGTCACAAACTCCCGGGGTCAGACACAGAGTGATTATTCCTCTACACCGCCCATCACACTCTCCCGGGGTCAGACACAGAGTTAATCTCCCTTAACGCCGGCCCATCACACACTCCCTGGGTCGGACACAGAGTGATTATTCCTCTACTCGGTCCCATCACACACTCCCGGGGTCAGACACAGAGTGATTATTTCTCTACACTGTCCCATCACACACGCCCTGGGTCAGACACAGAGTGAATCTCCCTCTACACGGCCCATCACACACTCCCGGGATCAGACACGTAGTGAACCACCCTCCACATCGTCCCAGCACACACTCCCGGGGTCAGACACAGAGTGATTATTCCTCTACAGCGCCCATCACACACTCCCGGGGTCAGATACAGAGTGATTATTCCTCTACACGGTAGCATCAAACACTCCGTGTGTCAGACAGACAGTGATTATTCCTCTAAACGGTCCCATCAAACACTCCCGGGGTCAGACACAGAGTGATTATTCCGCGACACGGTACCATCAAACAATTCCGGGGTCAGACACAGAGTGATTATTCCTCTGCACCGTCCCAACACACACTCCCGGGGTCAGACTCAGAGTGATTATTCCTCTACACGGTCCCATCAAACACTCCCGGGGTCAGCAACAGAGTGAATCTCCCTCCACACCGTCCCGTCACAAACTCCCTGGTTCAGACACAGAGTGATTATTCCTCTACACCGCCCATCACACTCTCCCGGGGTCAGACACAGAGTTAATGTCCCTCCACACCGTCCCATCACACCCTCCCGGGGTCAGACACAGAGAGATTATTCCTCTACACGGTCCCATCAAACACTCCCGGGGTCAGACACAGAGTGATTATTCCTCTACACCTTCCCATCACACACTCCCGGAGTCAGACACAGAGTGATTATTCCGCTACACGGTACCATCAAACAATCCCGGGGTCAGACACAAAGTGATTATTCCTCTACACCGTCCCAACACACACTCCCGGGGTCAGACTCAGAGTGATTATTCCTCTACTCGGTCCCATCAAACACGCCCTGGGTCAGACACCGAGTGAATCTCCCTCTACACGGCCCATCACACACTCCCGGGATCAGACACATAGTGAACCACCCTCCACATCGTCCCAGCACACACTCCCGGGGTCAGACACAGAGTGATTATTCCTCTACAGCGCCCATATCACACTCCCGGGGTCAGACACACATTGAATCTCCCTCCACACCGTCCCAACACAGACTCCCGGGGTCAGATTCAGAATGATTATTCCTCTACACGGTCCCATCAAACTCACCCGGGGTCAGACACAGAGTGAATCTCCCTCCACGCCGGCCCATCACACACTCCCGGGTCAGACACAGACTGATTATTCCTCTACACGGTCCCATCAAACACTCCCGGCGGTCAGACACAGAGTGATTATTCCTGTACACGGTCCCATCAAACACTCCCGGGGTCAGACACAAAGTGAATCTCCGTCCACACCGTCCCAACACACACTCCCGGGGTCAGACTCAGAATGATTATTCCTCTACACGGTCCCATCAAACTCACCCGGGGTCAGACACAGAGTGAATCTCCCTCCACGCCGGCCCATCACACACTCCCGGGGTCAGACACAGACTGATTATTCCTCTACAGGGTCCCATCAAACACTCCCGGGGTCAGACACAAAGTGAATCTCCATCCACACCGTCCCAACACATACTCCCGGGGTCAGACTCAGAGTGATTATTCCTCTACGCGTTCCCATCAAACACTCCCGGGGTCAGACACAGAGTGAATCTCCCTCCACACCGTCCCGTCACAAACTCCCGGGGTCAGACACAGAGTGATTATTCCTCTACACCGCCCATCACACTCTCCCGGGGTCAGACACAGAGTTAATCTCCCTTAACGCCGGCCCATCACACACTCCCTGGGTCGGACACAGAGTGATTATTTCTCTACACTGTCCCATCACACACTCCCGGGGTCAGACACAGAGTGATTATTTCTCTACACTGTCCCATCACACACGCCCTGGGTCAGACACAGAGTGAATCTCCCTCTACACGGCCCATCACACACTCCCGGGATCAGACACGTAGTGAACCACCCTCCACATCGTCCCAGCACACACTCCCGGGGTCAGACACAGAGTGATTATTCCTCTACAGCGCCCATCACACACTCCCGGGGTCAGATACAGAGTGATTATTCCTCTACACGGTAGCATCAAACACTCCGTGTGTCAGACAGACAGTGATTATTCCTCTAAACGGTCCCATCAAACACTCCCGGGGTCAGACACAGAGTGATTATTCCGCGACACGGTACCATCAAACAATTCCGGGGTCAGACACAGAGTGATTATTCCTCTGCACCGTCCCAACACACACTCCCGGGGTCAGACTCAGAGTGATTATTCCTCTACACCGCCCATCACACTCTCCCGGGGTCAGACACAGAGTTAATGTCCCTCCACACCGTCCCATCACACCCTCCCGGGGTCAGACACAGAGAGATTATTCCTCTACACGGTCCCATCAAACACTCCCGGGGTCAGACACAGAGTGATTATTCCTCTACACCTTCCCATCACACACTCCCGGAGTCAGACACAGAGTGATTATTCCGCTACACGGTACCATCAAACAATCCCGGGGTCAGACACAGAGTTATTATTCCTCTACACCGTCCCAACACACACTCCCGGGGTCAGACTCAGAGTGATTATTCCTCTACTCGGTCCCATCAAACACGCCCTGGGTCAGACACCGAGTGAATCTCCCTCTACACGGCCCATCACACACTCCCGGGATCAGACACATAGTGAACCACCCTCCACATCGTCCCAGCACACACTCCCGGGGTCAGACACAGAGTGATTATTCCTCTACAGCGCCCATCACACACTCCCGGGGTCAGACACACATTGAATCTCCCTCCACACCGTCCCAACACAGACTCCCGGGGTCAGACTCAGAATGATTATTCCTCTACACGGTCCCATCAAACTCACCCGGGGTCAGACACAGAGTGAATCTCCCTCCACGCCGGCCGATCACACACTCCCGGGTCAGACACAGACTGATTATTCCTCTACACGGTCCCATCAAACACTCCCGGCGGTCAGACACAGAGTGATTATTCCTGTACACGGTCCCATCAAACACTCCCGGGGTCAGACACAAAGTGAATCTCCGTCCACACCGTCCCAACACACACTCCCGGGGTCAGACTCAGAATGATTATTCCTCTACACGGTCCCATCAAACTCACCCGGGGTCAGACACAGAGTGAATCTCCCTCCACGCCGGCCCATCACACACTCCCGGGTTCAGACACAGACTGATTATTCCTCTACAGGGTCCCATCAAACACTCCCGGGGTCAGACACAAAGTGAATCTCCATCCACACCGTCCCAACACATACTCCCGGGGTCAGACTCAGAGTGATTATTCCTCTACACGTTCCCATCAAACACTCCCGGGGTCAGACACAGAGTGAATCTCCCTCCACACCGTCCCGTCACAAACTCCCGGGGTCAAACACAGAGTGATTATTCCTCTACACCGCCCATCACACTCTCCCGGGGTCAGACACAGAGTTAATCTCCCTTAACGCCGGCCCATCACACACTCCCTGGGTCGGACACAGAGTGATTATTCCTCTACTCGGTCCCATCAAACACTCCCGGGTTCAGACACAGAGTGAATCTCCCTCCACACTGTCCCATCACACACTCCCGGGGTCAGACACAGAGTGATTATTTCTCTACACTGTCCCATCACACACGCCCTGGGTCAGACACAGAGTGAATCTCCCTCTACACGGCACATCACACACTCCCGGGATCAGACACGTAGTGAACCACCCTCCACATCGTCCCAGCAAACACTCCCGGGGTCAGACACAGAGTGAATCTCCCTCCACGCCGTCCCATCACACACTCCCGGGGTCAGACACAGAGTGATTATTCCGCTACTCGGTACCATCAAACAATCCCGGGGTCAGACACAGAGTGATTATTCCTCTGGACCGTCCCAACACACACTCCCGGGGTCAGACTCAGAGTGATTATTCCTCTACACGGTCCCATCAAACACTCCCGGGGTCAGACACAGAGTGAATCTCCCTCCACACCGTCCCGTCCAAACTCCCTGGGTCAGACACAGAGTGATTATTCCTCTACACCGCCCATCACACTCTCCCGGGGTCAGACACAGTGTTAATCTCCCTGCACACCGTCCGATCACACACTCCCGGGGTCAGACACAGAGAGATTATTCCTCTACACGGTCCCATCAAACTCTCCCGGGGTCAGACACAGAGAGATTATTCCTCTACACCTTCCCATCAAACACTCCCGGGGTCAGACACACAGTGAATCTCCCTCCACACCGTCCCATCACACACTCCCGGGGTCAGACACAGAGTGAATCTCCCTCCACACCGTCCCGTCACAAACTCCCTGGTTCAGACACAGAGTGATTATTCCTCTACACCGCCCATCACACTCTCCCGGGGTCGGACACAGAGTTAATGTCCCTCCACACCGTCCCATCACACACTCCCGGGGTCAGACACAGAGAGATTCTTCCTCTACACGGTCCCATCAAACACTCCCGGGTTCAGACACAGAGTGAATCTCCCTCCACACTGTCCCATCACACACTCCCGGGGTCAGACACAGAGTGATTATTTCTCTACACAGTCCCATCACACACGCCCTGGGTCAGACACAGAGTGAATCTCCCTCTACACGGCCCAACACACACTCCCGGGATCAGACACGTAGTGAACCACCCTCCACATTGTCCCAGCACACACTCCCGGGGTCAGACACAGAGTGATTATTCCTCTACAGCGCCCATCACACACTCCCGGGGTCAGATACAGAGTGATTATTCCTCTACACGGTAGCATCAAACACTCCGTGTGTCAGACAGACAGTGATTATTCCTCTAAACGGTCCCATCTAACACTCCCGGGGTCAGACACAGAGTGAATCTCCCTCCACGCCGTCCCATCACACACTCCCGGGGTCAGACACAGAGTGATTATTCCGCTACACGGTACCATCAAACAATCCCGGGGTCAGACACAGAGTGATTATTCCTCTGCACCGTCCCAACACACACTCCCGGGGTCAGACTCAGAGTGATTATTCCTCTACACGGTCCCATCAAACACTCCCGGGGTCAGACACAGAGTGAATCTCCCTCCACACCGTCCCGTCCAAACTCCCTGGGTCAGACACAGAGTGATTATTCCTCTACAGCGCCCATCACACTCTCCCGGGGTCAGACACAGTGTTAATCTACCTCCACACCGTCCGATCACACACTCCCGGGGTCAGACACAGAGTGATTATTCCTCTACACGGTCCCATCAAACACTCCCGGGGTCAGACACAGAGTTAATGTCCCTCCAAACCGTCCCATCACACACTCCCGGGGTCAGACACAGAGAGATTCTTCCTCTACACGGTCCCATCAAACACTCCCGGGGTCAAACACAGAGTTATTATTCCTCTACACCTTCCCATCAAACTCACCCGCGGTCAGACACAGAGTGAATCTCCCTCCACGCCGGCCCAACACACACTCCCGGGGTCAGATGCAGAGTGATTATTCCTCTACACGGTAGCATCAAACACTCCGTGTGTCAGACAGACAGTGATTATTCCTCTAAACGGTCCCATCAAACACTCCCGGGGTCAGACACAGAGTGAATCTCCCTCCACGCCGTCCCATCACACACTCCCGGGGTCAGACACAGAGTGATTATTCCGCTACACGGTACCATCAAACAATCCCGGGGTCAGACACAGAGTGATTATTCCTCTACACCGCCCATCACACTCTCCCGGGGTCAGACACAGTGTTAATCTCCCTCCACACCGTCCGATCACACACTCCCGGGGTCAGACACAGAGAGATTATTCCTCTACACGGTCCCATCAAACACTCCCGGGGTCAGACACAGAGTTAATGTCCCTCCACACCGTCCCATCACACACTCCCGGGGTCAGACACAGAGAGATTCTTCCTCTACACGGTCCCATCAAACACTCCCGGGTTCAGACACAGAGTGAATCTCCGTCCACACCGTCCCAACACACACTCCCGGGGTCAGACTCAGAATGATTATTCCTCTACACGGTCCCATCAAACTCACCCGGGGTCAGACACAGAGTGAATCTCCCTCCACGCCGGCCCATCACACACTCCCGGGGTCAGACACAGACTGATTATTCCTCTACACGGTCCCATCAAACACTCCCGGGGTCAGACACAAAGTGAATCTCCATCCACACCATCCCACACACTCTCCCGGGGTCAGACTCAGAGTGATTATTCCTCTACACGTTCCCATCAAACACTCCCGGGGTCAGACACAGAGTGAATCTCCCTCCACACCGTCCCGTCACAAACTCCCGGGGTCAGACACAGAGTGATTATTCCTCTACACCGCCCATCACACTCTCCCGGGGTCAGACACAGAGTTAATCTCCCTTAACGCCGGCCCATCACACACTCCCTGGGTCGGACACAGAGTGATTATTCCTCTACTCGGTCCCATCACACACTCCCGGGGTCAGACACAGAGTGATTATTTCTCTACACTGTCCCATCACACACGCCCTGGGTCAGACACAGAGTGAATCTCCCTCTACACGGCCCATCACACACTCCCGGGATCAGACACGTAGTGAACCACCCTCCACATCGTCCCAGCACACACTCCCGGGGTCAGACACAGAGTGATTATTCCTCTACAGCGCCCATCACACACTCCCGGGGTCAGATACAGAGTGATTATTCCTCTACACGGTAGCATCAAACACTCCGTGTGTCAGATAGACAGTGATTATTCCTCTAAACGGTCCCATCAAACACTCCCGGGGTCAGACACAGAGTGATTATTCCGCGACACGGTACCATCAAAAAAATTCCGGGGTCAGACACAGAGTGATTATTCCTCTGCACCGTCCCAACACACACTCCCGGGGTCAGACTCAGAGTGATTATTCCTCTACACGGTCCCATCAAACACTCCCGGGTTCAGACACAGAGTGAATCTCCCTCCACACTGTCCCATCACACACTCCCGGGGTCAGACACAGAGTGATTATTTCTCTACACTGTCCCATCACACACGCCCTGGGTCAGACACAGAGTGAATCTCCCTCTACACGGCACATCACACACTCCCGGGATCAGACACGTAGTGAACCACCCTCCACATCGTCCCAGCAAACACTCCCGGGGTCAGACACAGAGTGAATCTCCCTCCACGCCGTCCCATCACACACTCCCGGGGTCAGACACAGAGTGATTATTCCGCTACACGGTACCATCAAACAATCCCGGGGTCAGACACAGAGTGATTATTCCTCTGGACCGTCCCAACACACACTCCCGGGGTCAGACTCAGAGTGATTATTCCTCTACACGGTCCCATCAAACACTCCCGGGGTCAGACACAGAGTGAATCTCCCTCCACACCGTCCCGTCCAAACTCCCTGGGTCAGACACAGAGTGATTATTCCTCTACACCGCCCATCACACTCTCCCGGGGTCAGACACAGTGTTAATCTCCCTGCACACCGTCCGATCACACACTCCCGGGGTCAGACACAGAGAGATTATTCCTCTACACGGTCCCATCAAACTCTCCCGGGGTCAGACACAGAGAGATTATTCCTCTACACCTTCCCATCAAACACTCCCGGGGTCAGACACACAGTGAATCTCCCTCCACACCGTCCCATCACACACTCCCGGGGTCAGACACAGAGTGAATCTCCCTCCACACCGTCCCGTCACAAACTCCCTGGTTCAGACACAGAGTGATTATTCCTCTACACCGCCCATCACACTCTCCCGGGGTCGGACACAGAGTTAATGTCCCTCCACACCGTCCCATCACACACTCCCGGGGTCAGACACAGAGAGATTCTTCCTCTACACGGTCCCATCAAACACTCCCGGGTTCAGACACAGAGTGAATCTCCCTCCACACTGTCCCATCACACACTCCCGGGGTCAGACACAGAGTGATTATTTCTCTACACAGTCCCATCACACACGCCCTGGGTCAGACACAGAGTGAATCTCCCTCTACACGGCCCAACACACACTCCCGGGATCAGACACGTAGTGAACCACCCTCCACATTGTCCCAGCACACACTCCCGGGGTCAGACACAGAGTGATTATTCCTCTACAGCGCCCATCACACACTCCCGGGGTCAGATACAGAGTGATTATTCCTCTACACGGTAGCATCAAACACTCCGTGTGTCAGACAGACAGTGATTATTCCTCTAAACGGTCCCATCTAACACTCCCGGGGTCAGACACAGAGTGAATCTCCCTCCACGCCGTCCCATCACACACTCCCGGGGTCAGACACAGAGTGATTATTCCGCTACACGGTACCATCAAACAATCCCGGGGTCAGACACAGAGTGATTATTCCTCTGCACCGTCCCAACACACACTCCCGGGGTCAGACTCAGAGTGATTATTCCTCTACACGGTCCCATCAAACACTCCCGGGGTCAGACACAGAGTGAATCTCCCTCCACACCGTCCCGTCCAAACTCCCTGGGTCAGACACAGAGTGATTATTCCTCTACAGCGCCCATCACACTCTCCCGGGGTCAGACACAGTGTTAATCTACCTCCACACCGTCCGATCACACACTCCCGGGGTCAGACACAGAGTGATTATTCCTCTACACGGTCCCATCAAACACTCCCGGGGTCAGACACAGAGTTAATGTCCCTCCAAACCGTCCCATCACACACTCCCGGGGTCAGACACAGAGAGATTCTTCCTCTACACGGTCCCATCAAACACTCCCGGGGTCAAACACAGAGTTATTATTCCTCTACACCTTCCCATCAAACTCACCCGCGGTCAGACACAGAGTGAATCTCCCTCCACGCCGGCCCAACACACACTCCCGGGGTCAGATGCAGAGTGATTATTCCTCTACACGGTAGCATCAAACACTCCGTGTGTCAGACAGACAGTGATTATTCCTCTAAACGGTCCCATCAAACACTCCCGGGGTCAGACACAGAGTGAATCTCCCTCCACGCCGTCCCATCACACACTCCCGGGGTCAGACACAGAGTGATTATTCCGCTACACGGTACCATCAAACAATCCCGGGGTCAGACACAGAGTGATTATTCCTCTACACCGCCCATCACACTCTCCCGGGGTCAGACACAGTGTTAATCTCCCTCCACACCGTCCGATCACACACTCCCGGGGTCAGACACAGAGAGATTATTCCTCTACACGGTCCCATCAAACACTCCCGGGGTCAGACACAGAGTTAATGTCCCTCCACACCGTCCCATCACACACTCCGGGGTCAGACACAGAGAGATTCTTCCTCTACACGGTCCCATCAAACACTCCCGGGTTCAGACACAGAGTGAATCTCCGTCCACACCGTCCCAACACACACTCCGGGGTCAGACTCAGAATGATTATTCCTCTACACGGTCCCATCAAACTCACCCGGGGTCAGACACAGAGTGAATCTCCCTCCACGCCGGCCCATCACACACTCCCGGGGTCAGACACAGACTGATTATTCCTCTACACGGTCCCATCAAACACTCCCGGGGTCAGACACAAAGTGAATCTCCATCCACACCATCCCACACACTCTCCCGGGGTCAGACTCAGAGTGATTATTCCTCTACACGTTCCCATCAAACACTCCCGGGGTCAGACACAGAGTGAATCTCCCTCCACACCGTCCCGTCACAAACTCCCGGGGTCAGACACAGAGTGATTATTCCTCTACACCGCCCATCACACTCTCCCGGGGTCAGACACAGAGTTAATCTCCCTTAACGCCGGCCCATCACACACTCCCTGGGTCGGACACAGAGTGATTATTCCTCTACTCGGTCCCATCACACACTCCCGGGGTCAGACACAGAGTGATTATTTCTCTACACTGTCCCATCACACACGCCCTGGGTCAGACACAGAGTGAATCTCCCTCTACACGGCCCATCACACACTCCGGGATCAGACACGTAGTGAACCACCCTCCACATCGTCCCAGCACACACTCCGGGGTCAGACACAGAGTGATTATTCCTCTACAGCGCCCATCACACACTCCCGGGGTCAGATACAGAGTGATTATTCCTCTACACGGTAGCATCAAACACTCCGTGTGTCAGATAGACAGTGATTATTCCTCTAAACGGTCCATCAAACACTCCCGGGGTCAGACACAGAGTGATTATTCCGCGACACGGTACCATCAAACAATTCCGGGGTCAGACACAGAGTGATTATTCCTCTGCACCGTCCCAACACACACTCCCGGGGTCAGACTCAGAGTGATTATTCCTCTACACGGTCCCATCAAACACTCCCGGGGTCAGCAACAGAGTGAATCTCCCTCCACACCGTCCCGTCACAAACTCCCTGGTTCAGACACAGAGTGATTATTCCTCTACACCGCCCATCACACTCTCCCGGGGTCAGACACAGAGTTAATGTCCCTCCACACCGTCCCATCACACCCTCCCGGGGTCAGACACAGAGAGATTATTCCTCTACACGGTCCCATCAAACACTCCCGGGGTCAGACACAGAGTGATTATTCCTCTACACCTTTCCATCAAACTCACCCGCGGTCAGTCACAGAGTGAATCTCCCTCCACGCCGGCCCAACACACACTCCCGGGGTCAGATACAGAGTGATTATTCCTCTACACGGTAGCATCAAACACTCCGTGTGTCAGACAGACAGTGATTATTCCTCTAAACGGTCCCATCAAACACTCCCGGGGTCAGACACAGAGTGAATCTCCCTCCACGCCGTCCCATCACACACTCCCGGAGTCAGACACAGAGTGATTATTCCGCTACACGGTACCATCAAACAATCCCGGGGTCAGACACAGAGTGATTATTCCTCTACACCGTCCCAACACACACTCCCGGGGTCAGACTCAGAGTGATTATTCCTCTACTCGGTCCCATCAAACACGCCCTGGGTCAGACACAGAGTTAATCTCCCTTAACGCCGGCCCATCACACACTCCCTGGGTCGGACACAGAGTGATTATTCCTCTACTCGGTCCCATCACACACTCCCGGGGTCAGACACAGAGTGATTATTTCTCTACACTGTCCCATCACACACGCCCTGGGTCAGACACAGAGTGAATCTCCCTCTACACGGCCCATCACACACTCCCGGGATCAGACACGTAGTGAACCACCCTCCACATCGTCCCAGCACACACTCCCGGGGTCAGACACAGAGTGATTATTCCTCTACAGCGCCCATCACACACTCCCGGGGTCAGATACAGAGTGATTATTCCTCTACACGGTAGCATCAAACACTCCGTGTGTCAGATAGACAGTGATTATTCCTCTAAACGGTCCCATCAAACACTCCCGGGGTCAGACACAGAGTGATTATTCCGCGACACGGTACCATCAAACAATTCCGGGGTCAGACACAGAGTGATTATTCCTCTGCACCGTCCCAACACACACTCCCGGGGTCAGACTCAGAGTGATTATTCCTCTACACGGTCCCATCAAACACTCCCGGGGTCAGCAACAGAGTGAATCTCCCTCCACACCGTCCCGTCACAAACTCCCTGGTTCAGACACAGAGTGATTATTCCTCTACACCGCCCATCACACTCTCCCGGGGTCAGACACAGAGTTAATGTCCCTCCACACCGTCCCATCACACCCTCCCGGGGTCAGACACAGAGAGATTATTCCTCTACACGGTCCCATCAAACACTCCCGGGGTCAGACACAGAGTGATTATTCCTCTACACCTTCCCATCAAACTCACCCGCGGTCAGTCACAGAGTGAATCTCCCTCCACGCCGGCCCAACACACACTCCCGGGGTCAGATACAGAGTGATTATTCCTCTACACGGTAGCATCAAACACTCCGTGTGTCAGACAGACAGTGATTATTCCTCTAAACGGTCCCATCAAACACTCCCGGGGTCAGACACAGAGTGAATCTCCCTCCACGCCGTCCCATCACACACTCCCGGAGTCAGACACAGAGTGATTATTCCGCTACACGGTACCATCAAACAATCCCGGGGTCAGACACAGAGTGATTATTCCTCTACACCGTCCCAACACACACTCCCGGGGTCAGACTCAGAGTGATTATTCCTCTACTCGGTCCCATCAAACACGCCCTGGGTCAGACACAGAGTGAATCTCCCTCTACACGGCCCATCACACACTCCCGGGATCAGACACATAGTGAACCACCCTCCACATCGTCCCAGCACACACTCCCGGGGTCAGACACAGAGTGATTATTCCGCTACACCGCCCATCACACTCTCCCGGGGTCAGACACAGAGTTAATCTCCCTTAACGCCGGCCCATCACACACTCCCTGGGTCGGACACAGAGTGATTATTCCTCTACTCGGTCCCATCAAACACTCCCCGGTTCAGACACAGAGTGAATCTCCCTCCACACTGTCCCATCACACACGCCCTGGGTCAGACACAGAGTGAATCTCCCTCTACACGGCCCATCACACACTCCCGGGATCAGACACGTAGTGAACCACCCTCCACATCGTCCCAGCAAACACTCCCGGGGTCAGACACAGAGTGAATCTCCCTCCACGCCGTCCCATCACACACTCCCGGGGTCAGACACAGAGTGATTATTCCGCTACACGGTACCATCAAACAATCCCGGGGTCAGACACAGAGTGATTATTCCTCTGCACCGTCCCAACAAACACTCCCGGGGTCAGACTCAGAGTGATTATTCCTCTACACGGTCCCATCAAACACTCCCGGGGTCAGACACAGAGTGAATCTCCCTCCACACCGTCCCGTCCAAACTCCCTGGGTCAGACACAGAGTGATTATTCCTCTACACCGCCCATCACACTCTCCCGGGGTCAGACACAGTGTTAATCTCCCTCCACACCGTCCGATCACACACTCCGGGGTCAGACACAGAGAGATTATTCCTCTACACGGTCCCATCAAACTCTCCCGGGGTCAGACACAGAGAGATTATTCCTCTACACCTTCCCATCAAACACTCCCGGGGTCAGACACACAGTGAATCTCCCTCCACACCGTCCCATCACACACTCCCGGGGTCAGACACAGAGTGAATCTCCCTCCACACCGTCCTGTCACAAACTCCCTGGTTCAGACACAGAGTGATTATTCCTCTACACCGCCCATCACACTCTCCGGGGTCGGACACAGAGTTAATGTCCTTCCACACCGTCCCATCACACACTCCCGGGGTCAGACACAGAGAGATTCTTCCTCTACACGGTCCCATCAAACACTCCCGGGTTCAGACACAGAGTGAATCTCCCTCCACACTGTCCCATAACACACTCCCGGGGTCAGACACAGAGTGATTATTTCTCTACACAGTCCCATCACACACGCCCTGGGTCAGACACAGAGTGAATCTCCCTCTACACCGCCCATCACACACTCCCGGGATCAGACACGTAGTGAACCACCCTCGACATCGTCCCAGCACACACTCCCGGGGTCAGACACAGAGTGATTATTCCTCTACAGCGCCCATCACACACTCCCGGGGTCAGATACAGAGTGATTATTCCGCTACACGGTACCATCAAACAATCCCGGGGTCAGACACAGAGTGATTATTCCTCTGCACCGTCCCAACACACACTCCCGGGGTCAGACTCAGAGTGATTATTCCTCTACACCGCCCATCACACTCTCCCGGGGTCAGACACAGTGTTAATCTACCTCCACACCGTCCGATCACACACTCCCGGGGTCAGACACAGAGTGATTATTCCTCTACACGGTCCCATCAAACACTCCCGGGGTCAGACACAGAGTGAATCTCCCTCCAGACCGTCCCGTCACAAACTCCCTGGTTCAGACACAGAGTGATTATTCCTCTACACCGCCCATCACACTCTCCCGGGGTCGGACACAGAGTTAATGTCCCTCCAAACCGTCCCATCACACACTCCCGGGGTCAGACACAGAGAGATTCTTCCTCTACACGGTCCCATCAAACACTCCCGGGGTCAAACACAGAGTGATTATTCCTCTACACCTTCCCATCAAACTCACCCGCGGTCAGACACAGAGTGAATCTCCCTCCACGCCGGCCCAACACACACTCCCGGGGTCAGATACAGAGTGATTATTCCTCTACACGGTAGCATCAAACACTCCGTGTGTCAGACAGACAGTGATTATTCCTCTAAACGGTCCCATCAAACACTCCCGGGGTCAGACACAGAGTGAATCTCCCTCCACGCCGTCCCATCACACACTCCCGGGGTCAGACACAGAGTGATTATTCCGCTACACGGTACCATCAAACAATCCCGGGGTCAGACACAGAGTGATTATTCCTCTACACCGCCCATCACACTCTCCCGGGGTCAGACACAGTGTTAATCTCCCTCCACACCGTCCGATCACACACTCCCGGGGTCAGACACAGAGAGATTATTCCTCTACACGGTCCCATCAAATACTCCCGGGGTCAGACACAGAGTGAATCTCCCTCCACGCCGTCCCATCACACACTCCCGGGGTCAGACACAGAGTGATTATTCCGCTACACGGTACCATCAAACAATCCCGGGGTCAGACACAGAGTGATTATTCCTCTACACCGTCCCAACACACACTCCCGGGGTCAGACTCAGAGTGATTATTCCTCTACTCGGTCCCATCATACACGCCCTGGGTCAGACACAGAGTGAATCTCCCTCTACACGGCCCATCACACAGTCCCGGGATCAGACACATAGTGAACCACCCTCCACATCGTCCCAGCACACACTCCCGGGGTCAGACACAGAGTGATTATTCCTCTACAGCGCGCATCACACACTCCCGGGGTCAGACACACATTGAATCTCCCTCCACACCGTCCTATGACACACTCCAATGGTCAGACACAGAGTGATTATTCCTCTAAACGGTCCCATCAAACACTCCCGGGGACAGACACAGAGTGATTATTCCTCTACACGGTCCCATCAAACACTCCCGGCGGTCAGACACAGAGTGATTATTCCTGTACACGGTCCCATCAAACACTCCCGGGGTCAGACACAAAGTGAATCTCCGTCCACACCGTCCCAACACACACTCCCGGGGTCAGACTCAGAATGATTATTCCTCTACACGGTCCCATCAAACTCACCCGGTGTCAGACACAGAGTGAATCTCCCTCCACGCCGGCCCATCACACACTCCCGGGGTCAGACGCAGACTGATTATTCCTCTACAGGGTCCCATCAAACACTCCCGGGGTCAGACACAGAGTGAATCTCCCTCCACACTGTCCCGTCACAAACTCCCGGGGTCAGACACAGAGTGATTATTCCTCTACACCGCCCATCACACTCTCCCGGGGTCAGACACAGAGTTAATCTCCCTTAACGCCGGCCCATCACACACTCCCTGGGTCGGACACAGAGTGATTATTCCTCTACTCGGTCCCATCAAACACTCCCGGGTTCAGACACAGAGTGAATCTCCCTCCACACTGTCCCATCACACACTCCCGGGGTCAGACACAGAGTGATTATTTCTCTACACTGTCCAATCACACACGCCCTGGGTCAGACACAGAGTGAATCTCCCTCTACACGGCCCATCACACACTCCCGGGATCAGACACGTAGTGAACCACCCTCCACATCGTCCCAGCACACACTCCCGGGGTCAGACACAGAGTGATTATTCCTCTACAGCGCCCATCACACACTCCCGGGGTCAGATACAGAGTGATTATTCCTCTACACGGTAGCATCAAACACTCCCGGGGTCAGACACAAAGTGAATCTCCATCCACACCGTCCCAACACACACTCCCGGGGTCAGACTCAGAGTGATTATTCCTCTACACGTTCCCATCAAACACTCCCGGGGTCAGACACAGAGTGAATCTCCCTCCACACCGTCCCGTCACAAACTCCCGGGGTCAGACACAGAGTGATTATTCCTCTACACCGCCCATCACACTCTCCCGGGGTCAGACACAGAGTTAATCTCCCTTAACGCCGGCCCATCACACACTCCCTGGGTCGGACACAGAGTGATTATTCCTCTACTCGGTCCCATCAAACACTCCCGGGTTCAGACACAGAGTGAACCACCCTCCACATCGTCCCAGCACACACTCCCGGGGTCAGACACAGAGTGATTATTCCTCTACAGCGCCCATCACACACTCCCGGGGTAAGATACAGAGTGATTATTCCTCTGCACGGTAGCATCAAACACTCCGTGTGTCAGACAGACAGTGATTATTCCTCTAAACGGTCCCATCAAACACTCCCGGGGTCAGACACAGAGTGAATCTCCCTCCACGCCGTCCCATCACACACTCCCGGGGTCAGACACAGAGTGATTATTCCGCTACACGGTACCATCAAACAATCCCGGGGTCAGACACAGAGTGATTATTCCTCTACACGGTCCCATCAAACACTCCCGGGGTCAGACACAGAGTGAATCTCCCTCCACACCGTCCCGTCCAATCTCCCTGGGTCAGACACAGAGTGATTATTCCTCTACACCGCCCATCACACTCTCCCGGGGTCAGACACAGTGTTAATCTCCCTCCACACCGTCCGATCACACACTCCCGGGGTCAGACACAGAGAGATTATTCCTCTACACGGTCCAATCAAACTCTCCCGGGGTCAGACACAGAGAGATTATTCCTCTACACCTTCCCATCAAACACTCCCGGGGTCAGACACACAGTGAATCTCCCTCCACACCGTCCCATCACACACTCCCGGGGTCAGACACAGGGTGATTATTCCTCTACACGGTCCCATCAAACACTCCCGGGGTCAGACACAGAGTGAATCTCCCTCCACACCGTCCCGTCACAATCTCCCTGGTTCAGACAGAGTGATTATTCCTCTACACCGCCCATCACACTCTCCCGGGGTCGGACACAGAGTTAATGTCCCTCCACACCGTCCCATCACACACTCCCGGGGTCAGACACAGAGAGATTCTTCCTCTACACGGTCCCATCAAACACTCCCGAGGTCAAACACAGAGTGATTATTCCTCTACACCTTCCCATCAAACTCACCCGCGGTCAGACACAGAGTGAATCTCCCTCCACGCCGGCCCAATACACACTCCCGGGGTCAGATACAGAGTGATTATTCCTCTACACGGTAGCATCAAACACTCCGTGTGTCAGACAGACAGTGATTATTCCTCTAAACGGTCCCATCAAACACTCCCGGGGTCAGACACAGAGTGAATCTCCCTCCACACCGTCCTGTCACAAACTCCCTGGGTCAGACACAGAGTGAATCTCCCTCTACACGGCCCATCACACACTCCCGGGATCAGACACGTAGTGAACCACCCTCCACATCGTCCCAGCACACACTCCCGGGGTCAGACACAGAGTGATTATTCCTCTACAGCGCCCATCACACACTCCCGGGGTCAGATACAGAGTGATTATTCCTCTACACGGTAGCATCAAACACTCCGTGTGTCAGATAGACAGTGATTATTCCTCTAAACGGTCCCATCAAACACTCCCGGGGTCAGACACAGAGTGATTATTCCGCGACACGGTACCATCAAACAATTCCGGGGTCAGACACAGAGTGATTATTCCTCTGCACCGTCCCAACACACACTCCCGGGGTCAGACTCAGAGTGATTATTCCTCTACACGGTCCCATCAAACACTCCCGGGTTCAGACACAGAGTGAATCTCCCTCCACACTGTCCCATCACACACTCCCGGGGTCAGACACAGAGTGATTATTTCTCTACACTGTCCCATCACACACGCCCTGGGTCAGACACAGAGTGAATCTCCCTCTACACGGCACATCACACACTCCCGGGATCAGACACGTAGTGAACAACCCTCCACATCGTCCCAGCAAACACTCCCGGGGTCAGACACAGAGTGAATCTCCCTCCACGCCGTCCCATCACACACTCCCGGGGTCAGACACAGAGTGATTATTCCGCTACACGGTACCATCAAACAATCCCGGGGTCAGACACAGAGTGATTATTCCTCTGGACCGTCCCAACACACACTCCCGGGGTCAGACTCAGAGTGATTATTCCTCTACACGGTCCCATCAAACACTCCCGGGGTCAGACACAGAGTGAATCTCCCTCCACACCGTCCCGTCCAAACTCCCTGGGTCAGACACAGAGTGATTATTCCTCTACACCGCCCATCACACTCTCCCGGGGTCAGACACAGTGTTAATCTCCCTGCACACCGTCCGATCACACACTCCCGGGGTCAGACACAGAGAGATTATTCCTCTACACGGTCCCATCAAACTCTCCCGGGGTCAGACACAGAGAGATTATTCCTCTACACCTTCCCATCAAACACTCCCGGGGTCAGACACACAGTGAATCTCCCTCCACACCGTCCCATCACACACTCCCGGGGTCAGACACAGAGTGAATCTCCCTCCACACCGTCCCGTCACAAACTCCCTGGTTCAGACACAGAGTGATTATTCCTCTGCACCGCCCATCACACTCTCCCGGGGTCGGACACAGAGTTAATGTCCCTCCACACCGTCCCATCACACACTCCCGGGGTCAGACACAGAGAGATTCTTCCTCTACACGGTCCCATCAAACACTCCCGGGTTCAGACACAGAGTGAATCTCCCTCCACACTGTCCCATCACACACTCCCGGGGTCAGACACAGAGTGATTATTTCTCTACACACTCCCATCACACACGCCCTGGGTCAGACACAGAGTGAATCTCCCTCTACACGGCCCAACACACACTCCCGGGATCAGACACGTAGTGAACCACCCTCCACATTGTCCCAGCACACACTCCCGGGGTCAGACACAGAGTGATTATTCCTCTACAGCGCCCATCACACACTCCCGGGGTCAGATACAGAGTGATTATTCCTCTACACGGTAGCATCAAACACTCCGTGTGTCAGACAGACAGTGATTATTCCTCTAAACGGTCCCATCTAACACTCCCGGGGTCAGACACAGAGTGAATCTCCCTCCACGCCGTCCCATCACACACTCCCGGGGTCAGACACAGAGTGATTATTCCGCTACACGGTACCATCAAACAATCCCGGGGTCAGACACAGAGTGATTATTCCTCTGCACCGTCCCAACACACACTCCCGGGGTCAGACTCAGAGTGATTATTCCTCTACACGGTCCCATCAAACACTCCCGGGGTCAGACACAGAGTGAATCTCCCTCCACACCGTCCCGTCCAAACTCCCTGGGTCAGACACAGAGTGATTATTCCTCTACAGCGCCCATCACACTCTCCCGGGGTCAGACACAGTGTTAATCTACCTCCACACCGTCCGATCACACACTCCCGGGGTCAGACACAGAGTGATTATTCCTCTACACGGTCCCATCAAACACTCCCGGGGTCAGACACAGAGTTAATGTCCCTCCAAACCGTCCCATCACACACTCCCGGGGTCAGACACAGAGAGATTCTTCCTCTACACGGTCCCATCAAACACTCCCGGGGTCAAACACAGAGTTATTATTCCTCTATACCTTCCCATCAAACTCACCCGCGGTCAGACACAGAGTGAATCTCCCTCCACGCCGGCCCAACACACACTCCCGGGGTCAGATGCAGAGTGATTATTCCTCTACACGGTAGCATCAAACACTCCGTGTGTCAGACAGACAGTGATTATTCCTCTAAACGGTCCCATCAAACACTCCCGGGGTCAGACACAGAGTGAATCTCCCTCCACGCCGTCCCATCACACACTCCCGGGGTCAGACACAGAGTGATTATTCCGCTACACCGCCCATCACACTCTCCCGGGGTCAGACACAGTGTTAATCTCCCTCCACACCGTCCGATCACACACTCCCGGGGTCAGACACAGAGAGATTATTCCTCTACACGGTCCCATCAAACACTCCCGGGGTCAGACACAGAGTTAATGTCCCTCCACACCGTCCCATCACACACTCCCGGGGTCAGACACAGAGAGATTCTTCCTCTACACGGTCCCATCAAACACTCCCGGGTTCAGACACAGAGTGAATCTCCGTCCACACCGTCCCAACACACACTCCCGGGGTCAGACTCAGAATGATTATTCCTCTACACGGTCCCATCAAACTCACCCGGGGTCAGACACAGAGTGAATCTCCCTCCACGCCGGCCCATCACACACTCCCGGGGTCAGACACAGACTGATTATTCCTCTACACGGTCCCATCAAACACTCCCGGGGTCAGACACAAAGTGAATCTCCATCCACACCATCCCACACACTCTCCCGGGGTCAGACTCAGAGTGATTATTCCTCTACACGTTCCCATCAAACACTCCCGGGGTCAGACACAGAGTGAATCTCCCTCCACACCGTCCCGTCACAAACTCCCGGGGTCAGACACAGAGTGATTATTCCTCTACACCGCCCATCACACTCTCCCGGGGTCAGACACAGAGTTAATCTCCCTTAACGCCGGCCCATCACACACTCCCTGGGTCGGACACAGAGTGATTATTCCTCTACTCGGTCCCATCACACACTCCCGGGGTCAGACACAGAGTGATTATTTCTCTACACTGTCCCATCACACACGCCCTGGGTCAGACACAGAGTGAATCTCCCTCTACACGGCCCATCACACACTCCCGGGATCAGACACGTAGTGAACCACCCTCCACATCGTCCCAGCACACACTCCCGGGGTCAGACACAGAGTGATTATTCCTCTACAGCGCCCATCACACACTCCCGGGGTCAGATACAGAGTGATTATTCCTCTACACGGTAGCATCAAACACTCCGTGTGTCAGATAGACAGTGATTATTCCTCTAAACGGTCCCATCAAACACTCCCGGGGTCAGACACAGAGTGATTATTCCGCGACACGGTACCATCAAACAATTCCGGGGTCAGACACAGAGTGATTATTCCTCTGCACCGTCCCAACACACACTCCCGGGGTCAGACTCAGAGTGATTATTCCTCTACACGGTCCCATCAAACACTCCCGGGGTCAGCAACAGAGTGAATCTCCCTCCACACCGTCCCGTCACAAACTCCCTGGTTCAGACACAGAGTGATTATTCCTCTACACCGCCCATCACACTCTCCCGGGGTCAGACACAGAGTTAATGTCCCTCCACACCGTCCCATCACACCCTCCCGGGGTCAGACACAGAGAGATTATTCCTCTACACGGTCCCATCAAACACTCCCGGGGTCAGTCACAGAGTGATTATTCCTCTACACCTTCCCATCAAACTCACCCGCGGTCAGTCACAGAGTGAATCTCCCTCCACGCCGGCCCAACACACACTCCCGGGGTCAGATACAGAGTGATTATTCCTCTACACGGTAGCATCAAACACTCCGTGTGTCAGACAGACAGTGATTATTCCTCTAAACGGTCCCATCAAACACTCCCGGGGTCAGACACAGAGTGAATCTCCCTCCACGCCGTCCCATCACACACTCCCGGAGTCAGACACAGAGTGATTATTCCGCTACACGGTACCATCAAACAATCCCGGGGTCAGACACAGAGTGATTATTCCTCTACACCGTCCCAACACACACTCCCGGGGTCAGACTCAGAGTGATTATTCCTCTACTCGGTCCCATCAAACACGCCCTGGGTCAGACACAGAGTGAATCTCCCTCTACACGGCCCATCACACACTCCCGGGATCAGACACATAGTGAACCACCCTCCACATCGTCCCAGCACACACTCCCGGGGTCAGACACAGAGTGATTATTCCGCTACACCGCCCATCACACTCTCCCGGGGTCAGACACAGAGTTAATCTCCCTTAACGCCGGCCCATCACACACTCCCTGGGTCGGACACAGAGTGATTATTCCTCTACTCGGTCCCATCAAACACTCCCCGGTTCAGACACAGAGTGAATCTCCCTCCACACTGTCCCATCACACACGCCCTGGGTCAGACACAGAGTGAATCTCCCTCTACACGGCCCATCACACACTCCCGGGATCAGACACGTAGTGAACCACCCTCCACATCGTCCCAGCAAACACTCCCGGGGTCAGACACAGAGTGAATCTCCCTCCACGCCGTCCCATCACACACTCCCGGGGTCAGACACAGAGTGATTATTCCGCTACACGGTACCATCAAACAATCCCGGGGTCAGACACAGAGTGATTATTCCTCTGCACCGTCCCAACAAACACTCCCGGGGTCAGACTCAGAGTGATTATTCCTCTACACGGTCCCATCAAACACTCCCGGGGTCAGACACAGAGTGAATCTCCCTCCACACCGTCCCGTCCAAACTCCCTGGGTCAGACACAGAGTGATTATTCCTCTACACCGCCCATCACACTCTCCCGGGGTCAGACACAGTGTTAATCTCCCTCCACACCGTCCGATCACACACTCCCGGGGTCAGACACAGAGAGATTATTCCTCTACACGGTCCCATCAAACTCTCCCGGGGTCAGACACAGAGAGATTATTCCTCTACACCTTCCCATCAAACACTCCCGGGGTCAGACACACAGTGAATCTCCCTCCACACCGTCCCATCACACACTCCCGGGGTCAGACACAGAGTGAATCTCCCTCCACACCGTCCTGTCACAAACTCCCTGGTTCAGACACAGAGTGATTATTCCTCTACACCGCCCATCACACTCTCCCGGGGTCGGACACAGAGTTAATGTCCTTCCACACCGTCCCATCACACACTCCCGGGGTCAGACACAGAGAGATTCTTCCTCTACACGGTCCCATCAAACACTCCCGGGTTCAGACACAGAGTGAATCTCCCTCCACACTGTCCCATAACACACTCCCGGGGTCAGACACAGAGTGATTATTTCTCTACACAGTCCCATCACACACGCCCTGGGTCAGACACAGAGTGAATCTCCCTCTACACGGCCCATCACACACTCCCGGGATCAGACACGTAGTGAACCACCCTCCACATCGTCCCAGCACACACTCCCGGGGTCAGACACAGAGTGATTATTCCTCTACAGCGCCCATCACACACTCCCGGGGTCAGATACAGAGTGATTATTCCGCTACACGGTACCATCAAACAATCCCGGGGTCAGACACAGAGTGATTATTCCTCTGCACCGTCCCAACACACACTCCCGGGGTCAGACTCAGAGTGATTATTCCTCTACACCGCCCATCACACTCTCCCGGGGTCAGACACAGTGTTAATCTACCTCCACACCGTCCGATCACACACTCCCGGGGTCAGACACAGAGTGATTATTCCTCTACACGGTCCCATCAAACACTCCCGGGGTCAGACACAGAGTGAATCTCCCTCCAGACCGTCCCGTCACAAACTCCCTGGTTCAGACACAGAGTGATTATTCCTCTACACCGCCCATCACACTCTCCCGGGGTCGGACACAGAGTTAATGTCCCTCCAAACCGTCCCATCACACACTCCCGGGGTCAGACACAGAGAGATTCTTCCTCTACACGGTCCCATCAAACACTCCCGGGGTCAAACACAGAGTGATTATTCCTCTACACCTTCCCATCAAACTCACCCGCGGTCAGACACAGAGTGAATCTCCCTCCACGCCGGCCCAACACACACTCCCGGGGTCAGATACAGAGTGATTATTCCTCTACACGGTAGCATCAAACACTCCGTGTGTCAGACAGACAGTGATTATTCCTCTAAACGGTCCCATCAAACACTCCCGGGGTCAGACACAGAGTGAATCTCCCTCCACGCCGTCCCATCACACACTCCCGGGGTCAGACACAGAGTGATTATTCCGCTACACGGTACCATCAAACAATCCCGGGGTCAGACACAGAGTGATTATTCCTCTACACCGCCCATCACACTCTCCCGGGGTCAGACACAGTGTTAATCTCCCTCCACACCGTCCGATCACACACTCCCGGGGTCAGACACAGAGAGATTATTCCTCTACACGGTCCCATCAAATACTCCCGGGGTCAGACACAGAGTGAATCTCCCTCCACGCCGTCCCATCACACACTCCCGGGGTCAGACACAGAGTGATTATTCCGCTACACGGTACCATCAAACAATCCCGGGGTCAGACACAGAGTGATTATTCCTCTACACCGTCCCAACACACACTCCCGGGGTCAGACTCAGAGTGATTATTCCTCTACTCGGTCCCATCATACACGCCCTGGGTCAGACACAGAGTGAATCTCCCTCTACACGGCCCATCACACAGTCCCGGGATCAGACACATAGTGAACCACCCTCCACATCGTCCCAGCACACACTCCCGGGGTCAGACACAGAGTGATTATTCCTCTACAGCGCGCATCACACACTCCCGGGGTCAGACACACATTGAATCTCCCTCCACACCGTCCTATGACACACTCCAATGGTCAGACACAGAGTGATTATTCCTCTAAACGGTCCCATCAAACACTCCCGGGGACAGACACAGAGTGATTATTCCTCTACACGGTCCCATCAAACACTCCCGGCGGTCAGACACAGAGTGATTATTCCTGTACACGGTCCCATCAAACACTCCCGGGGTCAGACACAAAGTGAATCTCCGTCCACACCGTCCCAACACACACTCCCGGGGTCAGACTCAGAATGATTATTCCTCTACACGGTCCCATCAAACTCACCCGGTGTCAGACACAGAGTGAATCTCCCTCCACGCCGGCCCATCACACACTCCCGGGGTCAGACGCAGACTGATTATTCCTCTACAGGGTCCCATCAAACACTCCCGGGGTCAGACACAGAGTGAATCTCCCTCCACACTGTCCCGTCACAAACTCCCGGGGTCAGACACAGAGTGATTATTCCTCTACACCGCCCATCACACTCTCCCGGGGTCAGACACAGAGTTAATCTCCCTTAACGCCGGCCCATCACACACTCCCTGGGTCGGACACAGAGTGATTATTCCTCTACTCGGTCCCATCAAACACTCCCGGGTTCAGACACAGAGTGAATCTCCCTCCACACTGTCCCATCACACACTCCCGGGGTCAGACACAGAGTGATTATTTCTCTACACTGTCCAATCACACACGCCCTGGGTCAGACACAGAGTGAATCTCCCTCTACACGGCCCATCACACACTCCCGGGATCAGACACGTAGTGAACCACCCTCCACATCGTCCCAGCACACACTCCCGGGGTCAGACACAGAGTGATTATTCCTCTACAGCGCCCATCACACACTCCCGGGGTCAGATACAGAGTGATTATTCCTCTACACGGTAGCATCAAACACTCCCGGGGTCAGACACAAAGTGAATCTCCATCCACACCGTCCCAACACACACTCCCGGGGTCAGACTCAGAGTGATTATTCCTCTACACGTTCCCAACAAACACTCCCGGGGTCAGACACAGAGTGAATCTCCCTCCACACCGTCCCGTCACAAACTCCCGGGGTCAGACACAGAGTGATTATTCCTCTACACCGCCCATCACACTCTCCCGGGGTCAGACACAGAGTTAATCTCCCTTAACGCCGGCCCATCACACACTCCCTGGGTCGGACACAGAGTGATTAATCCTCTACTCGGTCCCATCAAACACTCCCGGGTTCAGACACAGAGTGAACCACCCTCCACATCGTCCCAGCACACACTCCCGGGGTCAGACACAGAGTGATTATTCCTCTACAGCGCCCATCACACACTCCCGGGGTAAGATACAGAGTGATTATTCCTCTGCACGGTAGCATCAAACACTCCGTGTGTCAGACAGACAGTGATTATTCCTCTAAACGGTCCCATCATACACTCCCGGGGTCAGACACAGAGTGAATCTCCCTCCACGCCGTCCCATCACACACTCCCGGGGTCAGACACAGAGTGATTATTCCGCTACACGGTACCATCAAACAATCCCGGGGTCAGACACAGAGTGATTATTCCTCTACACGGTCCCATCAAACACTCCCGGGGTCAGACACAGAGTGAATCTCCCTCCACACCGTCCCGTCCAATCTCCCTGGGTCAGACACAGAGTGATTATTCCTCTACACCGCCCATCACACTCTCCCGGGGTCAGACACAGTGTTAATCTCCCTCCACACCGTCCGATCACACACTCCCGGGGTCAGACACAGAGAGATTATTCCTCTACACGGTCCAATCAAACTCTCCCGGGGTCAGACACAGAGAGATTATTCCTCTACACCTTCCCATCAAACACTCCCGGGGTCAGACACACAGTGAATCTCCCTCCACACCGTCCCATCACACACTCCCGGGGTCAGACACAGAGTGATTATTCCTCTACACGGTCCCATCAAACACTCCCGGGGTCAGACACAGAGTGAATCTCCCTCCACACCGTCCCGTCACAATCTCCCTGGTTCAGACAGAGTGATTATTCCTCTACACCGCCCATCACACTCTCCCGGGGTCGGACACAGAGTTAATGTCCCTCCACACCGTCCCATCACACACTCCCGGGGTCAGACACAGAGAGATTCTTCCTCTACACGGTCCCATCAAACACTCCCGAGGTCAAACACAGAGTGATTATTCCTCTACACCTTCCCATCAAACTCACCCGCGGTCAGACACAGAGTGAATCTCCCTCCACGCCGGCCCAACACACACTCCCGGGGTCAGATACAGAGTGATTATTCCTCTACACGGTAGCATCAAACACTCCGTGTGTCAGACAGACAGTGATTATTCCTCTAAACGGTCCCATCAAACACTCCCGGGGTCAGACACAGAGTGAATCTCCCTCCACGCCGTCCCATCACACACTCCCGGGGTCAGACACAGAGTGATTATTCCGCTACACGGTACCATCAAACAATCCCGGGGTCAGACACAGAGTGATTATTCCTCTACACCGCCCATCACACACTCCCGGGGTCAGACACAGTGTTAATCTCCCTCCACACCGTCCGATCACACACTCCCGGGGTCAGACACAGAGTGAATCTCCCTCCACGCCGTCCCATCACACACTCCCGGGGTCAGACACAGAGTGATTATTCCGCTACACGGTACCATCAAACAATCCCGGGGTCAGACACAGAGTGATTATTCCTCTACACCGTCCCAACACACACTCCCGGGGTCAGACTCAGAGTGATTATTCCTCTACTCGGTCCCATCAAACACGCCCTGGGTCAGACACAGAGTGAATCTCCCTCCACACTGTCCCGTCACAAACTCCCGGGGTCAGACACAGAGTGATTATTCCTCTACACCGCCCATCACACTCTCCCGGGGTCAGACACAGAGTTAATCTCCCTTAACGCCGGCCCATCACACACTCCCTGGGTCGGACACAGAGTGATTATTCCTCTACTCGGTCCCATCAAACACTCCCGGGTTCAGACACAGAGTGAATCTCCCTCCACACTGTCCCATCACACACTCCCGGGGTCAGACACAGAGTGAATCTCCCTCTACACGGCCCATCACACACTCCCGGGATCAGACACGTAGTGATCCACCCTCCACATCGTCCCAGCACACACTCCCGGGGTCAGACACAGAGTGATTATTCCTCTACAGCGCCCATCACACACTCCCGGGGTCAGATACAGAGTGATTATTCCTCTACACGGTAGCATCAAACACTCCCGGGGTCAGACACAAAGTGAATCTCCATCCACACCGTCCCAACACACACTCCCGGGGTCAGACTCAGAGTGATTATTCCTCTACACGTTCCCATCAAACACTCCCGGGGTCAGACACAGAGTGAATCTCCCTCCACACCGTCCCGTCACAAACTCCCGGGGTCAGACACAGAGTGATTATTCCTCTACACCGCCCATCACACTCTCCCGGGGTCAGACACAGAGTTAATCTCCCTTAACGCCGGCCCATCACACACTCCCTGGGTCGGACACAGAGTGATTATTCCTCTACTCGGTCCCATCAAACACTCCCGGGTTCAGACACAGAGTGAACCACCCTCCACATCGTCCCAGCACACACTCCCGGGGTCAGACACAGAGTGATTATTCCTCTACAGCGCCCATCACACACTCCCGGGGTAAGATACAGAGTGATTATTCCTCTGCACGGTAGCATCAAACACTCCGTGTGTCAGACAGACAGTGATTATTCCTCTAAACGGTCCCATCATACACTCCCGGGGTCAGACACAGAGTGAATCTCCCTCCACGCCGTCCCATCACACACTCCCGGGGTCAGACACAGAGTGATTATTCCGCTACACGGTACCATCAAACAATCCCGGGGTCAGACACAGAGTGATTATTCCTCTACACGGTCCCATCAAACACTCCCGGGGTCAGACACAGAGTGAATCTCCCTCCACACCGTCCCGTCCAATCTCCCTGGGTCAGACACAGAGTGATTATTCCTCTACACCGCCCATCACACTCTCCCGGGGTCAGACACAGTGTTAATCTCCCTCCACACCGTCCGATCACACACTCCCGGGGTCAGACACAGAGAGATTATTCCTCTACACGGTCCAATCAAACTCTCCCGGGGTCAGACACAGAGAGATTATTCCTCTACACCTTCCCATCAAACACTCCCGGGGTCAGACACACAGTGAATCTCCCTCCACACCGTCCCATCACACACTCCCGGGGTCAGACACAGAGTGATTATTCCTCTACACGGTCCCATCAAACACTCCCGGGGTCAGACACAGAGTGAATCTCCCTCCACACCGTCCCGTCACAATCTCCCTGGTTCAGACAGAGTGATTATTCCTCTACACCGCCCATCACACTCTCCCGGGGTCGGACACAGAGTTAATGTCCCTCCACACCGTCCCATCACACACTCCCGGGGTCAGACACAGAGAGATTCTTCCTCTACACGGTCCCATCAAACACTCCCGAGGTCAAACACAGAGTGATTATTCCTCTACACCTTCCCATCAAACTCACCCGCGGTCAGACACAGAGTGAATCTCCCTCCACGCCGGCCCAACACACACTCCCGGGGTCAGATACAGAGTGATTATTCCTCTACACGGTAGCATCAAACACTCCGTGTGTCAGACAGACAGTGATTATTCCTCTAAACGGTCCCATCAAACACTCCCGGGGTCAGACACAGAGTGAATCTCCCTCCACGCCGTCCCATCACACACTCCCGGGGTCAGACACAGAGTGATTATTCCGCTACTCGGTACCATCAAACAATCCCGGGGTCAGACTCAGAGTGATTATTCCTCTACACCGCCCATCACACACTCCCGGGGTCAGACACAGTGTTAATCTCCCTCCACACCGTCCGATCACACACTCCCGGGGTCAGACACAGAGTGAATCTCCCTCCACGCCGTCCCATCACACACTCCCGGGGTCAGACACAGAGTGATTATTCCGCTACACGGTACCATCAAACAATCCCGGGGTCAGACACAGAGTGATTATTCCTCTACACCGTCCCAACACACACTCCCGGGGTCAGACTCAGAGTGATTATTCCTCTACTCGGTCCCATCAAACACGCCCTGGGTCAGACACAGAGTGAATCTCCCTCTACACGGCCCATCACACAGTCCCGGGATCAGACACATAGTGAACCACCCTCCACATCGTCCCAGCACACACTCCCGGGGTCAGACACAGAGTGATTATTCCTCTACACGGTCCCATCAAACACTCCCGGCGGTCAGACACAGAGTGATTATTCCTGTACACGGTCCCATCAAACACTCCCGGGGTCAGACACAAAGTGAATCTCCGTCCACACCGTCCCAACACACACTCCCTGGGTCAGACTCAGAATGATTATTCCTCAACACGGTCCCATCAAACTAACCCGGGGTCAGACACAGAGTGAATCTCCCTCCACGCCGGCCCATCACACACTCCCGGGGTCAGACACAGACTGATTATTCCTCTACAGGGTCCCATCAAACACTCCCGGGGTCAGACACAAAGTGAATCTCCATCCACACCGTCCCAACACACACTCCCGGGGTCAGACTCAGAGTGATTATTCCTCTACACGTTCCCCTCAAACACTCCCGGGGTCAGACACAGAGTGAATCTCCCTCCACAACGTCCCGTCCAATCTCCCTGGGTCAGACACAGAGTGATTATTCCTCTACACCGCCCATCAAACTCTCCCGGGGTCAGACACAGTGTTAATCTCCCTCCACACCGTCCGATCACACACTCCCGGGGTCAGACACAGAGAGATTATTCCTCTACACGGTCCCATCAAACTCTCCCGGGGTCAGACACAGAGAGATTATTCCTCTACACCTTCCCATCAAACACTCCCGGGGTCAGACACACAGTGAATCTCCCTCCACACCGTCCCATCACACACTCCCGGGGTCAGACACAGACTGATTATTCCTCTACACGGTCCCATCAAACACTCCCGGGGTCAGACACAGAGTGAATCTCCCTCCACACCGTCCCGTCACAAACTCCCTGGTTCAGACACAGAGTGATTATTCCTCTACACCGCCCATCACACTCTCCCGGAGTCGGACACAGAGTTAATGTCCCTCCACACCGTCCCATCACACACTCCCGGGGTCAGACACAGAGAGATTCTTCCTCTACACGGTCCCATCAAACACTCCCGGGGTCAAACACAGAGTGATTATTCCTCTACACCTTCCCATCAAACTCACCCGCGGTCAGACACAGAGTGCATCTCCCTCCACGCCGGCCCAACACACACTCCCGGGGTCAGATACAGAGTGATTATTCCTCTACACGGTAGCATCAAACACTCCGTGTGTCAGACAGACAGTGATTATTCCTCTAAACGGTCCCATCAAACACTCCCGGGGTCAGACACAGAGTGAATCTCCCTCCACGCCGTCCCATCACACACTCCCGGGGTCAGACACAGAGTGATTATTCCGCTACACGGTACCATCAAACAATCCCGGGGTCAGACACAGAGTGATTATTCCTCTACACCGCCCATCACACTCTCCCGGGGTCAGACACAGTGTTAAACTCCCTCCACACCGTCCGATCACACACTCCCGGGGTCAGACACAGAGTGATTATTTCTCTACACTGTCCCATCACACACGCCCTGGGTCAGACACAGAGTGAATCTCCCTCTACACGGCCCATCACACACTCCCGGGATCAGACACGTAGTGAACCACCCTCCACATCGTCCCAGCACACACTCCCGGGGTCAGACACAGAGTGATTATTCCTCTACAGCGCCCATCACACACTCCCGGGGTCAGATACAGAGTGATTATTCCTCTACACGGTAGCATCAAACACTCCGTGTGTCAGACAGACAGTGATTATTCCTCTAAACGGTCCCATCAAACACTCCCGGGGTCAGACACAGAGTGAATCTCCCTCCACGCCGTCCCATCACACACTCCCGGGGTCAGACACAGAGTGATTATTCCGCTACACGGTACCATCAAACAATCCCGGGGTCAGACACAGAGTGATTATTCCTCTGCACCGTCCCAACACACACTCCCGGGGTCAGACACAGAGTGAATCTCCCTCCACACCGTCCCGTCCAATCTCCCTGGGTCAGACACAGAGTGATTATTCCTCTACACCGCCCATCACACTCTCCCGGGGTCAGACACAGTGTTAATCTCCCTCCACACCGTCCCATCACACACTCCCGCGATCAGACACAGAGAGATTATTCCTCTACACGGTCCCATCAAACTCTCCCGGGGTCAGACACAGAGAGATTATTCCTATACACCTTCCCGTCAAACACTCCCGGGGTCAGACACACAGTGAATCTCCCTCCACACCGTCCCATCACACACTCCCGGGGTCAGACACAGAGTGATTATTCCTCTACACGGTCCCATCAAACTCTCCCGGGGTCAGACACAGAGAGATTATTCCTCTACACCTTCCCATCAAACACTCCCGGGGTCAGACACACAGTGAATCTCCCTCAACACCGTCCCATCACACACTCCCGGGGTCAGACACAGAGTGATTATTCCTCTACACGGTCCCATCAAACACTCCCGGGGTCAGACACAGAGTGAATCTCCCTCCACACCGTCCCGTCTCAAACTCCCTGGTTCAGACACAGAGTGATTATTCCTCTACACCGCCCATCAAACTCACCCGCGGTCAGACACAGAGTGAATCTCCCTCCACGCCGGCCCAACACACGCTCCCTGGGTCAGATACAGAGTGATTTTTCCTCTACACGGTAGCATCAAACACTCCGTGTGTCAGACAGACAGTGATTATTCCTCTAAACGGTCCCATCAAACACTCCCGGGGTCAGACACAGAGTGAATCTCCCTCCACGCCGTCCCATCACACACTCCCGGGGTCGGACACAGAGTGATTATTCCGCTACACGGTACCATCAAACTCTCCCGGGGTCAGACACAGAGAGATTATTCCTCTACACCTTCCCATCAAACACTCCCGGGGTCAGACCCACAGTGAATCTCCCTCCACACCGTCCCATCACACACTCCCGGGGTCAGACACAGAGTGATTATTCCTCTACACGGTCCCATCAAACACTCCCGGGGTCAGACACAGAGTGAATCTCCCTCCACACCGTCCCGTCACAAACTCCCTGGTTCAGACACAGAGTGATTATTCCTCTACACCGCCCATCACACTCTCCCGGGGTCGGACACAGAGTTAATGTCCCTCCACACCGTCCCATCACACACTCCCGGGGTCAGACACAGAGAGATTTTTCCTCTACACGGTCCCACCAAACACTCCCGGGGTCAAACACAGAGTGATTATTCCTCTACACCTTCCCATCAAACTCACCCGCGGTCAGACACAGAGTGAATCTCCCTCCACGCCGGCCCAACACACGCTCCCGGGGTCAGATACAGAGTGATTATTCCTCTACACGGTAGCATCAAACACTCCGTGTGTCAGACAGACAGTGATTATTCCTCTAAACGGTCCCATCAAACACTCCCGGGGTCAGACACAGAGTGAATCTCCCTCCACGCCGTCCCATCACACACTCCCGGGGTCAGACACAGAGTGATTATTCCGCTACACGGTACCATCAAACAATCCCGGGGTCAGACACAGAGTGATTATTCCTCTACACCGCCCATCACACTCTCCCGGGTCAGACACAGTGTTAATCTCCCTCCACACCGTCCGATCACACACTCCCGGGGTCAGACACAGAGAGATTATTCCTCTACACGGTCCCATCAAACACTCCCGGGGTCAGACACAGAGTGAATCTCCCTCCACGCCGTCCCATCACACACTCCCGGGGTCAGACACAGAGTGATTATTCCGCTACACGGTACCATCAAACAATCCCGGGGTCAGACACAGAGTGATTATTCCTCTACACCGTCCCAACACACACTCCCGGGGTCAGACTCAGAGTGATTATTCCTCTACTCGGTCCCATCAAACACGCCCTGGGTCAGACACAGAGTGAATCTCCCTCTACACGGCCCATCACACAGTCCCGGGATCAGACACATAGTGAACCACCCTCCACATCGTCCCAGCACACACTCCCGGGGTCAGACACAGAGTGATTATTCCTCTACAGCGCCCATCACACACTCCCGGGGTCAGACACACATTGAATCTCCCTCCACACCGTCCTATCACACACTCCAATGGTCAGACACAGAGTGATTATTCCTCTAAACGGTCCCATCAAACACTCCCGGGGACAGACACAGAGTGATTATTCCTCTACACGGTCCAATCAAACACTCCCGGCGGTCAGACACGGAGTGATTATTCCTGTACACGGTCCCATCAAACACTCCCGGGGTCAGACACAAAGTGAATCTCCGTCCACACCGTCCCAACACACACTCCCGGGGTCAGACTCAGAATGATTATTCCTCTACACGGTCCATCACACACTCCCGGGATCAGACACGTAGTGAACCAACCTCCACATCGTCCCAGCACACACTCCCGGGGTCAGACCCAGAGTGATTATTCCTCTACAGCGCCCATCACACACTCCCGGGGTCAGATACAGAGTGATTATTCCTCTACACGGTAGCATCAAACACTCCGTGTGTCAGAGACAGAGTGATTATTCCTCTACACCGCCCAACACACACTCCCGGGTTCAGACTCAGAATGATTATTCCTCTACACGGTCCCATCAAACTCACCCGGGGTCAGACACAGAGTGAATCTCCGTCCACACCGTCCCAACACACACTCCCGGGGTCAGACACAGAGTGAATCTCCGTCCACACCGTCCCAACACACACTCCCGGGGTCAGACTCAGAATGATTATTCCACTACACGGTCCCATCAAACTCACCCGGGGTCAGACACAGAGTGAATCTCCCTCCACGCCGGCCCATCACACACTCCCGGGGTCAGACACAGAGTGATTATTCCTCTACACGGTCCCATCAAACACTCCCGGGGTCAGACACACAGTGAATCTCCCTACACACCGTCCCATCACACACTCCCGGGGTCAGAGACAGAGTGATTATTCCTCTACACGGTCCCATCAAACAGTCCCGGGGCCAGACACAGAGTGATTATTCCTCTACACGGTCCCATCAAACTCTCCCGGGGTCAGACACAGAGTGAATCTCCCTCCACACCGTCCCGTCACAAACTCCCTGGTTCAGACACAGAGTGATTATTCCTCTACACCGCCCATCACACTCTCCCGGGGACAGACACAAAGTGAATCTCCGGCCACACCGTCCCAACACACACTCCCGGGGTCAGGCTCAGTGATTATTCCTCTACACGTTCCCATCAAACACTCCCGGGGTCAGACACAGAGTGAATCTCCCTCCACACCGTCCCGTCACAAACTCCCTGGGTCAGTCACAGAGTGATTATTCCTCTACACCGCCCATCACACTCTCCCGGGGTCAGACACAGAGTGAATCTCCCTCCACACCGTCCCATCACACACTCCCGGGGTCAGACACAGAGAGATTATTCCTCTACACGGTCCCATCAAACTCACCCGGGGTCAGACACAGAGTGATTATTCCTCCACACGGTCCCATCAAACACTCCCGGGGTCAGACACAGAGTGATTATTCCTCTACACCTTCCCATCAAACTCACCTGGGGTCAGACACAGAGTGAATCTCCCTTAACGCCGGCCCATCACACACTCCCTGGGTCGGACACAGGGTTAATCTCCCTCCACACCGTCCCATCACACACGCCCTGGGTCAGACACAGAGTGAATCTCCCTCCACACCGTCCCATCACACACTCCCGGGATCAGACACATAGTGAACCACCCTCCACATCGTCCCAGCACACACTCCCGGGGTCAGACACAGAGTGATTATTCCTCTACAGCGCCCATCACACACTCCCGGGGTCAGACACACAGTGAATCTCCCTCCACACCGTCCCATCACACACTCCCGGGGTCAGACACAGAGAGATTATCCCTCTACACGGTCCCATCAAACACTCCCGGTGTCAGACACAGAGTGATTATTCCTCTACACGGTCCCATCAAACACTCCCGGGGTCAGACACAAAGTGAATCTCCGTCCACACCGTCGCAACACAAACTCCCGGGGTCAGACTCAGAATGATTATTCCTCTACACGGTCCCATCAAACTCACCCGGGGTCAGACACAGAGTGAATCTCCGTCCACACCGTCCCAACACACACTCCCTGGGTCAGGCACAGAGTGAATCTCCGTACACACCGTCCCAACACACACCCACGGGGTCAGACTCAGAAGGATTATTCCACTACACGGTCCCATCAAACTCACCCGGGGTCAGACACAGAGTGAATCTTCCTCCACGCCGTCCCATCACACACTCCCGGGGTCAGACACAGAGTGATTATTCCGCTACACGGTACCATCAAACAATCCCGGGGTCAGACACAGAGTGATTATTCGTCTACACCGTTTCAACACACACTCCCGGGGTCAGACTCAGAGTGATTATTCCTCTACTCGGTCCCATCAAACACGCCCTGGGTCAGACACAGAGTGAATCTCCCTCTACACGGCCCATCACACAGTCCCGGGATCAGACACATAGTGAACCACCCTCCACATCGTCCCAGCACACACTCCCGGGGTCAGACTCAGAGTGATTATTCCTCTACAGCGCCCATCACACACTCCCGGGGTCAGACACACATTGAATCTCCCTCCACACCGTCCTATCACACACTCCAATGGTCAGACACAGAGTGATTATTCCTCTAAACGGTCCCATCAAACACTCTCGGGGACAGACACAGAGTGATTATTCCCCTACACGGTCCTATCAAACACTCCCGGCGGTCAGACACAGAGTGATTATTCCTGTACACGGTCCCATCAAACACTCCCAGGGTCAGACACAAAGTGAATCTCCGTCCACACCGTCCCAACACAGACACCCGGGGTCAGACTCAGAATGATTATTCCTCTACACGGTCCCATCAAACTCACCCGGGGTCAGACACAGAGTGAATCTCTCTCCACGCCGGCCCATCACACACTCCCGGGGTCAGACACAGACTGATTATTCCTCTAAACGGTCCCATCAAACACTCCCGGGGACAGACACAAAGTGAATCTCCGTCCACACCGTCGCAACACACACTCCCGGGGTCAGACTCAGAATGATTATTCCTCTACACGGTCCCATCAAACTCACCCGGGGTCAGACACAGAGTGAATCTCCGTCCACACCGTCCCAACACACACTCCCTGGGTCAGGCACAGAGTGAATCTCCGTCCACACCGTCCCAACACACACTCACGGGGTCAGACTCAGAATGATTATTCCACTACACGGTCCCATCAAATTCAACCGGGGTCAGACACAGAGTGAATCTCCCTCCAAGCCGGCCCATCACACACTCCCGGGGTCAGACACAGACTGATTATTCCTCTACACGGTAGCATCAGACACTCCGTGTGTCAGACAAACAGTGATTATTCCTCTAAACGGTCCCATCAAACACTCCCGGGGTCAGACACAGAGTGAATCTCCCTCCACGCCGTCCCATCACACACTCCCGGGGTAAACACATAGTGATTATTCCTCTACACCGTCCCAACACACACTCCCGGGGTCAGACACAGTGTGAATCTCCCTCCACACGGACCCGTCACGAACTCCCTGGGTCAGACACAGAGTGATTATTCCACTACACCGCCCATCACACTCTCCCGGGGTCAGACACAGAGTTAATCTCCCTCCACACCGTCCGAACACACACTCCCGGGGTCAGACACAGAGTGATTATTCCTCTACACCTTCCCATCAAACTCACCCTGGGTCAGACACAGAGTGAATCTCCCTCCAAGCCGGCGCATCACACACTCCCGGGGTCAGACACAGAGTGATTATTCCTCTACACGGTCCCATCAAACACTCCAGGGGTCAGACACAGTGTGAATCTCCCTCCACACCGTCCCGTCACAAACTCCCTGGGTCAGACACAGAGTGATCATTCCTCTACACCGCCCATCACACTCTCCCGGGGTCAGACACAGAGAGAATATTCCTCTACACGGTCCCATCAAACTCACCCGGGGTCAGACACAGAGTGATTATTCCTCCGCACGGTCCCGTCAAACACTCCCGGGGTCAGACACAGAGAGAATATTCCTCTACACGGTCCCATCAAACTCACCCGGGGTCAGACACAGAGTGATTATTCCTCCACACGGTCCCGTCAAACACTCCCGGGGTCAGACACAGAGTGATTATTCCTCTACACCTTCCCATCAAACTCACCCGGGGTCAGACACAGAGTGAATCTCCCTTAACGCCGGCCCATCACACACTCCCTGGGTCGGACACAGAGTGATTATTCCTCTACTCGGTCCCATCAAAGACTCCCGGGTTCAGACACAGAGTGAATCTCCCTCCACACCGTCCCATCACACACTCCCGGGGACAGACACAGAGTGATTATTTCTCTACACTGTCCCATCACACACGCCCTGGGTCAGACACAGAGTGAATCTCCCTCTACACGGCCCATCACACACTCCCGGGATCAGACACATAGTGAACCACCCTCAACATAGTCCCAGCACACACTCCCGGGGTCAGACACACAGTGAAACTCCCTCCACACCGTCCCATCACACACTCCAATGGTCAGCCACAGTGTGATTATTCCTCTAAACAGTCCCATCAAACACTCCCGGGGTCAGACACAGAGTGATTATTCGTCTACACGGTCCCATCAAACACTCCCGGCGTTCAGACACAGAGTGATTATTCCTGTACACGGTCCCATCAAACACTCCCGGGGTCAGACACAGAGTGATTATTTCTCTACACTGTCCCATCACACACGCCCTGGGTCAGACACAGAGTGAATCTCCCTCTACACGGCCCATCACACACTCCCGGGATCAGACACATAGTGAACCACCCCCCACATAGTCCCAGCACACACTCCCGGGGTCAGACACAGAGTGATTATTCCTCTACAGCGCCCATCACACACTCCCGGGGTCAGACACACAGTGAAACTCCCTCCACACCGTCCCATCAAACACTCCCGGCGGTCAGACACAGAGTGATTATTCCTGTACACGGTCCCATCAAACACTCCCGGGGTCAGACACAAAGTGAATCTCCGTCCACACCGTCCCAACACACACTCCCGGGTTCAGACTCAGAATGATTATTCCTCTACACGGTCCCATCAAACTCACCCGGGGTCAGACACAGAGTGAATCTCCGTCCACACCGTCCCAACACACACTCCCGGGGTCAGACACAGAGTGAATCTCCGTCCACACCGTCCCAACACACACTCACGGGGTCAGACTCAGAATGATTATTCCACTACACGGTCCCATCAAACACACCCGGGGTCAGACACAGAGTGAATCTCCCTCCACGCCGGCCCATCACACACTCCCGGGGTCAGACACAGAGTGATTATTCCTCTACTCGGTCCCATCAAACACTCCCGGGGTCAGACACACAGTGAATCTCCCTCCACACCGTCCCATCACACACTCCCGGTGTCAGACACAGAGTGATTATTCCTCTACACCGCCCAACACACTCTCCCCGGGTCAGACACAGAGTTAATGTCCCTCCACACCGTCCCATCACACACTCCCGGGGTCAGACACAGAGAGATTATTCCTCTACACGGTCCCATCAAACACTCCCGGGGTCAGACACAGAGTGATTATTCCTCTACACGGTCCCATCAAACTCTCCCGGGGTCAGACACAAAGTGAATCTCCGTCCACACCGTCCCAACACACATCCCGGGGTCAGACTCAGAGTGATTATTCCTCTACACGTTCCCATCAAACACTCCCGGGGTCAGACACAGTGTGAATCTCCCTCCACACCGTACCGTCACAAACTCCCTGGGTCAGACACAGAGTGATTATTCCTGTACACCGCCCATCACACACGCCCTGGGTCAGACACAGAGTGAATCTCCCTCTACACGGCCCATCACACACTCCCGGTATCAGACACATAGTGAACCACCCTCCACATAGTCCCAGCACACACTCCCGGGGTCAGACACAGAGTGATTATTCCTCTACACGGTCCCATCAAACACTCCCGGCGGTCAGACACAGAGTGATTATTCCTGTACACGGTCCCATCAAACACTCCCGGGGTCAGACACAAAGTGAATCTCCGTCCACACAGTCCCAACACACACTCCCGGGTTCAGACTCAGAATGATTATTCCTCTACACGGTCCCATCAAACTCACCCGGGGTCAGACACAGAGTGAATCTCCGTCCACACCGTCCCAACACACACTCCCGGGGTCAGACACAGAGTGAATCTCCGTCCACACCGACCAACACACACTCACGGGGTCAGACTCAGAATGATTATTCCACTACACGGTCCCATCAAACTCACCCGGGGTCAGACACAGAGTGAATCTCCCTCCACGCCGGCCCATCACACACTCCCGGGGTCAGACACAGAGTGATTATTCCTCTACACGGTCCCATCAAACACTCCCGGGGTCAGACACACAGTGAATCTCCCTCCACACCGTCCCATCACACAGTCCCGGGGTCAGAGACAGAGTGATTACTCCTCTACACCGTCCCATCAAACACTCCCGCGGCCAGACACAGAGTGATTATTCCTCTACACGGTCCCATCAAACACTCCCGGGGTCAGACACAGAGTGAATCTCCCTACACACCGTCCCGTCACAAAATCCCTGGTTCAGACACAGAGTGATTATTCCTCTACACCGCCCATCACACTCTTCCGGGGACAGACACAAAGTGAATCTCCGTCCACACCGTCCCAACACACACTCCCGGGGTCAGACTCAGTGATTATTCCTCTACACGTTCCCATCAAACACTCCCGGGGTCAGACACAGAGTGATTATTCCTCTACACCTTCCCATCAAACTCACCCGGGGTCAGACACAGAGAGATTATTCCTCTACACGGTCCCATCAAACTCACCCGGGGTCAGACACAGAGTGATTATTCCTCCACACGGTCCCATCAAACACTCCCGGGGTCAGACACAGAGTGATTATTCCTCTACACCTTCCCATCAAACTCACCCGGGGTCAGACACAGAGTGAATCTCCCTTAACGCCGGCCCATCACACACTCCCTGGGTCGGACACAGGGTTAATCTCCCTCCACACCGTCCCATCACACACGCCCTGAGTCAGACACAGAGTGAATCTCCCTCCACACCGTCCCATCACACACTCCCGGGATCAGACACATAGTGAACCACCCTCCACATCGTCCCAGCACACACTCCCGGGGTCAGACACAGAGTGATTATTCCTCTACAGCGCCCATCACACACTCCCGGGGTCAGACACACAGTGAATCCCCCTCCACACCGTCCCATCACACACTCCCGGGGTCAGACACAGAGAGATTATTCCTTTACACGGTCCCATCAAACACTCCCGGTGTCAGACACAGAGTGATTATTCCTCTACACGGTCCCATCAAACACTCCCGGCGGTCAGACACAGAGTGATTATTCCTGTACACGGTCCCATCAAACACTCCCGGGGTCAGACACAAAATGAATCTCCGTCCACACCGTCCCAACACACACTCCCGGGGTCAGACTCAGAGTGATTATTCCTCTACACCGCCAATCACACTCTCCCGGGGTCAGACACAGAGTTAATGTCCCTCCACACCGTCCCATCACACACTTCCGGGGTCAGACACAGAGAGATTATTCCTCTACACGGTCCCATCAAACACTCCCGGGGTCAGACATAGACTGAATCTCCCTCCACGCCGTCCCATCACACACTCCCGGGGTCAGACACAGAGTGATTATTCCGCTACACGGTACCATCAAACAATCCCGGGGTCAGACACAGAGTGATTATTCCTGTACACCGTCCCAACACACACTCCCGGGGTCAGACACAGAGTGATTATTCCTCTACACGGTCCCATCAAACATTCCCGGGGTCAGACACAGAGTGAATCTCCCTCCACACCGTCCCGTCCAAACTCCCTGGGTCAGACACAGAGTGATTATTCCTCTACACCGCCCATCACACTCTCCCGGGGTCAGACACAAGAGTTAATCTCCCTCCACACCGTCCGATCACACACTCCCGGGGTCAGACACAGAGAGATTATTCCTCTACACGGTCCCATCAAACTCTCCCGGGGTCAGACACAGAGTGATTATTCCTCTACACCTTCCCATCAAACTCACCCGGGGTCAGACACAGAGTGAATCTCCCTCCACGCCGGCCCATCACACACTCCCGGGGTCAGACACAGAGTGATTATTCCTCTACACGGTCCCATCAAACACTCCCGGGGTCAGACACAGTGAAGCTCCCTGCACACCGTCCCATCACACACTCCCGGGGTCAGACACAGAGTGATTATTCCTCTACACGGTCCCATCAAACACTCCCGGGGTCAGACACGAAGTGAATCTCCGTCCACACCGTCCCAACTCACACTCCCGGGGTCAGACTCAGAGTGATTATTCCGCTACACGTTCACATCAAACACTCTCGGGGTCAGACACAGAGTGAATCTCCCTCCACATCGTCCCGTCACAAACTCCCTGGGTCAGACACAGAATGATTATTCATCTACACCGCCCATCACCCTCTCCCGGGGTCAGACACAGAGTTAATCTCCCTCCACACCGTCACATCACACACTCCCGTGTTCAGACACAGAGAGATTATTCCTCTACACGGTCCCATCAAACACTCCCGGGGTCAGACACAGAGTGACTATTCCTCTACACCTTTCCATCAAACTCACCCGGGGTCAGACACAGAGTGATTATTCCTATACACGGTCCCATCAAACACTCCCGGGGTCAGACACAGAGCGATTATTCCTCTACACCTTCCCATCAAACTCACCCGGGGTCAGACACAGAGTGAATCTCCCTCTACACGGCCCATCACACACTCCCGGGGTCAGACACATAGTGAACCACCCTCCACATCGTCCCAGCACACACTCCCGGGGTCAGACACAGAGTGATTATTCCTCTACAGCGCCCATCACACACTCCCGGGGTCAGACACACAGTAAATCTCCCTCCACACCGTCCCATCACACACTCCAATGGTCAGACACAGAGTGATTATTCCTCTAAACGGTCCCATCAAACACTCCCGGGATCAGACACAGAGTGATTATTACTCTACACGGTCCCATCAAACACTCCCGGCGGTCAGACACAGAGTGATTATTCCTGTACACGGTCCCATCAAACACTCCCGGGGTCAGACACAAAGTGAATCTCCGTCCACACCGACCCAACACACACTCCCGGGGTCAGACTCAGAATGATTATTCCTCTACACGGTCCCATCAAACACTCCCGGGGTCAGACACAGAGTGATTATTCCTCTACACGGTCCCATCAAACTCTCCCGGGGTCAGACACATAGTGAATCTCCGTCCACACCGTCCCAACACACACTCCCGGGGTCAGACACAGAGTGAATCTCCGTCCACACCGTCCCAACACACACTCCCGGGGTCAGACACAGAGTGAATCTCCCTCCACGCCGGCCCATCACACACTCCCGGGGTCAGACACAGAGTGATTATTCCTCTACACGGTCCCATCAAACACTCCCGGGGTCAGACACACAGTGAATCTCCCTCCACACCGTCCCATCACACACTCCCGGGGTCAGACACAGAGTGATTATTCCTCTACACGGTCCCATCAAACACTCCCGGGGTCAGACACAGAGTTAATGTCCCTCCACACCGTCCCAACACACACTCCCGGGGTCAGACACAGAGTGAATCTCCGTCCACACAGTCCCAACACACACTCACGGGGTCAGACTCAGAATGATTATTCCACTACACGGTCCCATCACACTCCCGGGGTCAGACACAGAGAGATTATTCCTCTACACGGTCCCATCAAACTCTCCCGGGGTCAGACACAGAGTGATTATTCCTCTACACGCTCCCATCAAACACTCCCGGGGTCAGACACAGAGTGATTATTCCTCTACACAGTCCCATCAAACACTCCCGGGGTCAGACACAGAGTGAATCTCCCTCCACACCGTCCCGTCACAAACTCCCTGGTTCAGACACAGAGTGTTTATTCCTCTACACCGCCCATCACACTCTCCCGGGGTCAGACACAGAGTTAATGTCCCTCCACACGGTCCCATCAAACACTCCCGGGGTCAGACACAGAGTGATTATTCCTCTACACCTTCCCATCAAACTCACCCGCGGTCAGACACAGAGTGAATCTCCCTCCACGCCGGCCCAACACACACTCCCGGGGTCAGATACAGAGTGATTATTCCTCTACACGGTAGCATCAAACACTCCGTGTGTCAGACAGACAGTGATTATTCCTCTAAACGGTCCCATCAAACACTCCCGGGGTCAGACACAGAGTGAATCTCCCTCCACGCCGTCCCATCACACACTCCCGGGGTCAGACACAGAGTGATTATTCCGCTACACGTTACCATCAAACAATCCCGGGGTCAGACACAGAGTGATTATTCCTCTACACCGTCCCAACACACACTCCCGGGGTCAGACACAGAGTGAATCTCCCTCCACACCGTCCCGTCCAAACTCCCTGGGTCAGACAGAGAGTGATTATTCCTCTACACTGCCCATCACACTCTCCCGGGGTCAGACACAGAGTTAATCTCCCTCCACACCGTCCGATCACACACTCCCGGGGTCAGACTCAGAGAGATTATTCCTCTACACGGTCCCCTCAAACTCTCCCGGGGTCAGACACAGAGTGATTATTCCTCTACACCTTCCCATCAAACTCACCCGGGTTCAGACACAGAGTGAATCTCCCTCCACGCCGGTCCATCACACACTGCCGGGGTCAGACACAGAGTGATTATTCCTCTACACGGTCCCATCAAACACTCCCGTGGTCAGACACAGTGAAACTCCCTCCACACCGTCCCATCACACACTCCCGGGGTCAGACACAGAGTGATTATTCCTCTACACGGTCCCATCAGTCACTCCCGGGGTCAGACACAAAGTGAATCTCCGTCCACACCGTCCCAACAAATACTCCCAGGGTCAGACTCAGAGTGATTATTCCTCTACACGTTCCCATCAAACACTCCCGGGGTCAGACACAGAGTGAATCTCCCTCCACACCGTCCCGTCACAAACTCCCTGGGTCAGACACAGAGTGATTATTCCTCTACACCGCCCATCACACTCTCCCGGGGTCAGACACAGAGTTAATGTCCCTCCACACCGTCCCATCACACACTCCCGGGGTCAGACACAGAGAGATTATTCCTCTACACGGTCCCATCAAACACTCCCGGGGTAAGACACAGAGTGATTATTCCTCTACACGGTCCCATCAAACTCTCCCGGGGTCAGACACAAAGTGAATCTCCGTCCACACCGTCCCAACACACACTCCCTGGTTCAGACACAGAGTGATTATTCCTCTACAACGCCCATCACACTCTCCCGGGGTCAGACACAGAGTGAATCTCCCTGCACGCCGGCCCATCACACACTCCCGGGGTCAGACACAGAGTGATTATTCCTCTACACGGTCCCATCAAACACTCCCGGGGTCAGACACAAAGTGAATCTCCGTCCACACCGTCCCAACACACACTCCCCGGGTCAGACTCAGAGTGATTATTCCTCTACACGGTCCCATCAAACACTCCCGGGGTCAGACACACAGTGAATCTCCCTCCACACCGTCCCATCACACACTCCCGGGGTCAGACACAGAGTGATTATTCCTCTACACGGTCCCATCAAACACTCCCGGGGACAGACACAAAGTGAATCTCCGTCCACACCGTCCCAACACACACTCCCGGGGTCAGACTCAGTGATTATTCCTCTACACGTTCCCATCAAACACTCCCGGTGTCAGACACAGAGTGAATCTCCCTCCACACCGTCCCGTCACAAACTCCCTGGGTCAGTCACAGATTGATTATTCCCCTACACCGCCCATCACACTCTCCCGGGGTCAGACACAGAGTTAATCTCCCTCCACACCGTCCCATCACACACTCCCGGGGTCAGACACAGTGAGATTATTCCTCTACACGGTCCCATCAAACTCACCCGGGGTCAGACACAGAGTGATTATTCCTCCACACGGTCCCATCAAACACTCCCGGGGTCAGACACAGAGTGATTATTCCTCTACACCTTCCCATCAAACTCACCCGGGGTCAGACACAGAGTGAATCTCCCTTAACGCCGGCCCATCACACACTCCCTGGGTCGGACACAGGGTTAATCTCCCTCCACACCGTCCCAGCACACACGCCCTGGGTCAGACACAGAGTGAATCTCCCTCCACACCGTCCCATCACACACTCCCGGGAACAGACACATAGTGAACCACCCTCCACATCGTCCCAGCACACTCTCCCGGGGTCAGACACAGAGTGATTATTCCTCTACACCTTCCCATCAAACTCACCCGGGGTCAGACACAGAGTGAATCTCCCTCCACGCCGGTCCATCACACACTGCCGGGGTCAGACACAGAGTGATTATTCCTCTACACGGTCCCATCAAACACTCCCGTGGTCAGACACAGTGAAACTCCCTCCACACCGTCCCATCACACACTCCCGGGGTCAGACACAGAGTGATTATTCCTCTACACGGTCCCATCAGTCACTCCCGGGGTCAGACACAAAGTGAATCTCCGTCCACACCGTCCCAACAAATACTCCCGGGGTCAGACTCAGAGTGATTATTCCTCTACACGTTCCCATCAAACACTCCCGGGGTCAGACACAGAGTGAATCTCCCTCCACACCGTCCCGTCACAAACTCCCTGGGTCAGACACAGAGTGATTATTCCTCTACACCGGCCATCACACTCTCCCGGGGTCAGACACAGAGTTAATGTCCCTCCACACCGTCCCATCACACACTCCCGGGGTCAGACACAGAGAGATTATTCCTCTACACGGTCCCATCAAACACTCCCGGGGTAAGACACAGAGTGATTATTCCTCTACACGGTCCCATCAAACTCTCCCGGGGTCAGACACAAAGTGAATCTCCGTCCACACCGTCCCAACACACACTCCCTGGTTCAGACACAGAGTGATTATTCCTCTACAACGCCCATCACACTCTCCCGGGGTCAGACACAGAGTGAATCTCCCTACACGCCGGCCCATCACACACTCCCGGGGTCAGACACAGAGTGATTATTCCTCTACACGGTCCAATCAAACACTCCCGGGGTCAGACACAAAGTGAATCTCCGTCCACACCGTCCCAACACACACTCCCCGGGTCAGACTCAGAGTGATTATTCCTCTACACGGTCCCATCAAACACTCCCGGGGTCAGACACACAGCGAATCTCCCTCCACACCGTCCCATCACACACTCCCGGGGTCAGACAGAGTGATTATTCCTCTACACGGTCCCATCAAACACTCCCGGGGTCAGACACAAAGTGAATCTCCGTCCACACCGTCCCAACACACACTCCCCGGGTCAGACTCAGAGTGATTATTCCTCTACACGGTCCCATCAAACACTCCCGGGGTCAGACACACAGTGAATCTCCCTCCACACCGTCCCATCACACACTCCCGGGGTCAGACACAGAGTGATTATTCCTCTACACGGTCCCATCAAACACTCCCGGGGACAGACACAAAGTGAATCTCCGTCCACACCGTCCCAACACACACTCCCGGGGTCAGACTCAGTGATTATTCCTCTACACGTTCCCATCAAACACTCCCGGTGTCAGACACAGAGTGAATCTCCCTCCACACCGTCCCGTCACAAACTCCCTGGGTCAGTCACAGATTGATTATTCCCCTACACCGCCCATCACACTCTCCCGGGGTCAGACACAGAGTTAATCTCCCTCCACACCGTCCCATCACACACTCCCGGGGTCAGACACAGTGAGATTATTCCTCTACACGGTCCCATCAAACTCACCCGGGGTCAGACACAGAGTGATTATTCCTCCACACGGTCCCATCAAACACTCCCGGGGTCAGACACAGAGTGATTATTCCTCTACACCTTCCCATCAAACTCACCCGGGGTCAGACACAGAGTGAATCTCCCTTAACGCCGGCCCATCACACACTCCCTGGGTCGGACACAGGGTTAATCTCCCTCCACACCGTCCCAGCACACACGCCCTGGGTCAGACACAGAGTGAATCTCCCTCCACACCGTCCCATCACACACTCCCGGGAAGAGACACATAGTGAACCACCCTCCACATCGTCCCAGCACACTCTCCCGGGGTCAGACACAGAGTGATTATTCCTCTACAGCGCCCATCACACACTCCCGGGGTCAGACACACAGTGAATCTCCCTCCACACCGTCCCATCACACACTCCCGGGGTCAGACACAGAGAGATTATTCCTCTACACGGTCCCATCAAACACTCCCGGGGTCAGACACAGAGTGATAATTCCTCTACACGGTCCCATCAAACACTCCCGGCGGTCAGACACAGAGTGATTATTCCTGTACACGGTCCCATCAAACACTCCCGGGGTCAGACACAAAGTGAATCTCCGTCCACAGCGTCCCAACACACACTCCCGGGGTCAGACTCAGAGTGATTATTCCTCTACTCCGCCAATCTCACTCTCCCGGGGTCAGACACAGAGTTAATGTCCCTCCACACCGTCCAATCACACACTCCCGGGGTCAGACACAGAGAGATTATTCCTCTACACGGTCCCATCAAACACTCCCGGGGTCAGACATAGACTGAATCTCCCTCCACGCCGTCCCATCACACACTCCCGGGGTCAGACACAGAGTGATTATTCCGCTACACGGTACCATCAAACAATCCCGGGGTCAGACACAGAGTGATTATTCCTGTACACCGTCCCAACACACACTCCCGGGGTCAGACACAGTGTGAATCTCCCTCCACACCGTCCCGTCCAAGCTCCCTGGGTCAGACACAGTGATTATTCCTCTACACCGCCCATCACACTCTCCCGGGGTCAGACACAAGAGTTAATCTTCCTCCACACCGTCCGATCACACACTCCCGGGGTCAGACACAGAGAGATTATTCCTCTACACGGTCCCATCAAACTCTCCCGGGGTCAGACACAGAGTGATTATTCCTCTACACCTTCCCATCAAACTCACCCGGGGTCAGACACAAACTGAATCTCCCTCCACGCCGGCCCATCACACACTCCCGGGGTCAGACACAGAGTGATTATTCCTCTACACGGTCCCATCAAACACTCCCGGGGTCAGACACAGTGAAGCTCCCTGCACACCGTCCCATCACACACTCCCGGGGTCAGACACAGAGTGATTATTCCTCTACACGGTCCCATCAAACACTCCCGGGGTCAGACACAAAGTGAATCTCCGTCCACACCGTCCCAACAGACACTCCCGGGGTCAGACTCAGAGTGATTATTCCTCTACACGTTCCCATCAAACACTCTCGGGGTCAGACACAGAGTGAATCTCCCTCCACACCGTCCCGTCACAAACTCCCTGGGTCAGACACAGAGTGATTATTCCTCTACACCGCCCATCACACTCTCCCGGGGTCAGACACAGAGTTAATCTCCCTCCACACCGTCACATCACACACTCCCGGGTTCAGACACAGAGAGATTATTCCTCTACACGGTCCCATCAAACACTCCCGGGGTCAGACACAGAGTGATTATTCCTCTACACCTTTCCATCAAACTCACCCGGGGTCAGACACAGAGTGATTATTCCTCTACACGGTCCCATCAAACACTCCCGGGGTCAGACACAGAGCGATTATTCCTCTACACCTTCCCATCAAACTCACCCTGGGTCAGACACAGAGTGAATCTCCGGCTACACGGCCCATCACACACTCGCGGGATCAGACACATAGTGAACCACCCTCCACATCGTCCCAGCACACACTCCCGGGGACAGACACAAAGTGATTATTCCTCTACAGCGCCCATCACACACTCCCGGGGTCAGACACACAGTGAATCTCCCTCCACACCGTCCCATCACACACTCCAATGGTCAGACACAGAGTGATTATTCCTTTAAACGGTCCCATCAAATACTCCCGGGGTCAGACACAGAGTGATTATTACTCTACATGTTCCCATCAAACACACCCGGCGGTCAGACACAGAGTGATTATTCCTGTACACGGTCCCATCAAACACTCCCGGGGTCAGACACAAAGTGAATCTACGTCCACACCGTCCCAACACACACTCCCGGGGTCAGACTCAGAATGATTATTCCTCTACACGGTTCCATCAAACACTCCCGGGGTCAGACACAGAGTGATTATTCCTCTACACGGTCCCATCAAACTCTCCCGGGGTCAGACACAGAGTGAATCTCCGTCCACACCGTCCCAACACACACTCCCGGGGTCAGACACAGAGTGAATCTCCGTCCACACCGTCCCAACACACACTCCCGGGGTCAGACACAGAGTGAATCTCCGTCCACACAGTCCCAACACACACTCACGGGGTCAGACTCAGAATGATTATTCCACTACACGGTCCCATCACACTCCCGGGGTCAGACACAGAGAGATTATTCCTCTACACGGTCCCATCAAACTCTCCCGGGGTCAGACACAGAGTGATTATTCCTCTACACGGTCCCATCAAACACTCCCGGGGTCAGACACAGAGTGAATCTCCCTCCACACCGTCCCGTCACAAACTCCCTGGTTCAGACACAGAGTGATTATTCCTCTACACGGTCCCATCAAACATTCCCGGGGTCAGACACAGAGTGATTATTCCTCTACACCTTCCCATCAAACTCACCCGCGGTCAGACACAGAGTGAATCTCCCTCCACGCCGGCCCAACACACACTCCCGGGGTCAGATACAGAGTGATTATTCCTCTACACGGTAGCATCAAACACTCCGTGTGTCAGACAGACAGTGATTATTCCTCTAAACGGTCCCATCAAACACTCCCGGGGTCAGACACAGAGTGAATCTCCCTCCACGCCGTCCCATCACACACTCCCGGGGTCAGACACAGAGTGATTATTCCGCTACACGGTACCATCAAACAATCCCGGGGTCAGACACAGAGTGATTATTCCTCTACACCGTCCCAACACACACTCCCGGGGTCAGACTCAGAGTGATTATTCCTCTACTCGGTCCCAACAAACACGCCCTGCGTCAGACACAGAGTGAATCTCCCTCTACACGGCCCATCACACACTCCCGGGATCAGACACATAGTGAACCAACCTCCACATCGTCCCAGCACACACTCCCGGGGTCAGACACAGACAGATTGTTCCTCTACAGCGCCCATCACACACTCCCGGGGTCAGACACACATTGAATCTCCCTCCACACCGTCCTATCACACACTCCAATGGTCAGACACAGAGTGATTATTCCTCTAAACGGTCCCATCAAAAACTCCGTGTGTCAGACAGACAGTGATTATTCCTCTAAACGGTCCCATCAAACACTCCCGGGGTCTGACACAGAGTGATTATTCCTCTACACCGCCCATCACACTCTCCCGGGGTCAGACACAGAGTTAATGTCCCTCCACACCGTCCCATCACACACTCCCGGGGTCAGACACAGAGAGATTATTCCTCTACACGGTCCCATCAAACACTCCCGGGGTAAGACACAGAGTGATTATTCCTCTACACGGTCCCATCAAACTCTCCCGGGGTCAGACACAAAGTGAATCTCCGTCCACACCGTCCCAACACACACTCCCTGGTTCAGACACAGAGTGATTATTCCTCTACAACGCCCATCACACTCTCCCGGGGTCAGACACAGAGTGAATCTCCCTACACGCCGGCCCATCACACACTCCCGGGGTCAGACACAGAGTGATTATTCCTCTACACGGTCCAATCAAACACTCCCGGGGTCAGACACAAAGTGAATCTCCGTCCACACCGTCCCAACACACACTCCCCGGGTCAGACTCAGAGTGATTATTCCTCTACACGGTCCCATCAAACACTCCCGGGGTCAGACACACAGCGAATCTCCCTCCACACCGTCCCATCACACACTCCCGGGGTCAGACAGAGTGATTATTCCTCTACACGGTCCCATCAAACACTCCCGGGGTCAGACACAAAGTGAATCTCCGTCCACACCGTCCCAACACACACTCCCCGGGTCAGACTCAGAGTGATTATTCCTCTACACGGTCCCATCAAACACTCCCGGGGTCAGACACACAGTGAATCTCCCTCCACACCGTCCCATCACACACTCCCGGGGTCAGACACAGAGTGATTATTCCTCTACACGGTCCCATCAAACACTCCCGGGGACAGACACAAAGTGAATCTCCGTCCACACCGTCCCAACACACACTCCCGGGGTCAGACTCAGTGATTATTCCTCTACACGTTCCCATCAAACACTCCCGGTGTCAGACACAGAGTGAATCTCCCTCCACACCGTCCCGTCACAAACTCCCTGGGTCAGTCACAGATTGATTATTCCCCTACACCGCCCATCACACTCTCCCGGGGTCAGACACAGAGTTAATCTCCCTCCACACCGTCCCATCACACACTCCCGGGGTCAGACACAGTGAGATTATTCCTCTACACGGTCCCATCAAACTCACCCGGGGTCAGACACAGAGTGATTATTCCTCCACACGGTCCCATCAAACACTCCCGGGGTCAGACACAGAGTGATTATTCCTCTACACCTTCCCATCAAACTCACCCGGGGTCAGACACAGAGTGAATCTCCCTTAACGCCGGCCCATCACACACTCCCTGGGTCGGACACAGGGTTAATCTCCCTCCACACCGTCCCAGCACACACGCCCTGGGTCAGACACAGAGTGAATCTCCCTCCACACCGTCCCATCACACACTCCCGGGAAGAGACACATAGTGAACCACCCTCCACATCGTCCCAGCACACTCTCCCGGGGTCAGACACAGAGTGATTATTCCTCTACAGCGCCCATCACACACTCCCGGGGTCAGACACACAGTGAATCTCCCTCCACACCGTCCCATCACACACTCCCGGGGTCAGACACAGAGAGATTATTCCTCTACACGGTCCCATCAAACACTCCCGGGGTCAGACACAGAGTGATAATTCCTCTACACGGTCCCATCAAACACTCCCGGCGGTCAGACACAGAGTGATTATTCCTGTACACGGTCCCATCAAACACTCCCGGGGTCAGACACAAAGTGAATCTCCGTCCACAGCGTCCCAACACACACTCCCGGGGTCAGACTCAGAGTGATTATTCCTCTACTCCGCCAATCTCACTCTCCCGGGGTCAGACACAGAGTTAATGTCCCTCCACACCGTCCAATCACACACTCCCGGGGTCAGACACAGAGAGATTATTCCTCTACACGGTCCCATCAAACACTCCCGGGGTCAGACATAGACTGAATCTCCCTCCACGCCGTCCCATCACACACTCCCGGGGTCAGACACAGAGTGATTATTCCGCTACACGGTACCATCAAACAATCCCGGGGTCAGACACAGAGTGATTATTCCTGTACACCGTCCCAACACACACTCCCGGGGTCAGACACAGTGTGAATCTCCCTCCACACCGTCCCGTCCAAGCTCCCTGGGTCAGACACAGTGATTATTCCTCTACACCGCCCATCACACTCTCCCGGGGTCAGACACAAGAGTTAATCTTCCTCCACACCGTCCGATCACACACTCCCGGGGTCAGACACAGAGAGATTATTCCTCTACACGGTCCCATCAAACTCTCCCGGGGTCAGACACAGAGTGATTATTCCTCTACACCTTCCCATCAAACTCACCCGGGGTCAGACACAAACTGAATCTCCCTCCACGCCGGCCCATCACACACTCCCGGGGTCAGACACAGAGTGATTATTCCTCTACACGGTCCCATCAAACACTCCCGGGGTCAGACACAGTGAAGCTCCCTGCACACCGTCCCATCACACACTCCCGGGGTCAGACACAGAGTGATTATTCCTCTACACGGTCCCATCAAACACTCCCGGGGTCAGACACAAAGTGAATCTCCGTCCACACCGTCCCAACAGACACTCCCGGGGTCAGACTCAGAGTGATTATTCCTCTACACGTTCCCATCAAACACTCTCGGGGTCAGACACAGAGTGAATCTCCCTCCACACCGTCCCGTCACAAACTCCCTGGGTCAGACACAGAGTGATTATTCCTCTACACCGCCCATCACACTCTCCCGGGGTCAGACACAGAGTTAATCTCCCTCCACACCGTCACATCACACACTCCCGGGTTCAGACACAGAGAGATTATTCCTCTACACGGTCCCATCAAACACTCCCGGGGTCAGACACAGAGTGATTATTCCTCTACACCTTTCCATCAAACTCACCCGGGGTCAGACACAGAGTGATTATTCCTCTACACGGTCCCATCAAACACTCCCGGGGTCAGACACAGAGCGATTATTCCTCTACACCTTCCCATCAAACTCACCCTGGGTCAGACACAGAGTGAATCTCCGGCTACACGGCCCATCACACACTCGCGGGATCAGACACATAGTGAACCACCCTCCACATCGTCCCAGCACACACTCCCGGGGACAGACACAAAGTGATTATTCCTCTACAGCGCCCATCACACACTCCCGGGGTCAGACACACAGTGAATCTCCCTCCACACCGTCCCATCACACACTCCAATGGTCAGACACAGAGTGATTATTCCTTTAAACGGTCCCATCAAATACTCCCGGGGTCAGACACAGAGTGATTATTACTCTACATGTTCCCATCAAACACACCCGGCGGTCAGACACAGAGTGATTATTCCTGTACACGGTCCCATCAAACACTCCCGGGGTCAGACACAAAGTGAATCTACGTCCACACCGTCCCAACACACACTCCCGGGGTCAGACTCAGAATGATTATTCCTCTACACGGTTCCATCAAACACTCCCGGGGTCAGACACAGAGTGATTATTCCTCTACACGGTCCCATCAAACTCTCCCGGGGTCAGACACAGAGTGAATCTCCGTCCACACCGTCCCAACACACACTCCCGGGGTCAGACACAGAGTGAATCTCCGTCCACACCGTCCCAACACACACTCCCGGGGTCAGACACAGAGTGAATCTCCGTCCACACAGTCCCAACACACACTCACGGGGTCAGACTCAGAATGATTATTCCACTACACGGTCCCATCACACTCCCGGGGTCAGACACAGAGAGATTATTCCTCTACACGGTCCCATCAAACTCTCCCGGGGTCAGACACAGAGTGATTATTCCTCTACACGGTCCCATCAAACACTCCCGGGGTCAGACACAGAGTGAATCTCCCTCCACACCGTCCCGTCACAAACTCCCTGGTTCAGACACAGAGTGATTATTCCTCTACACGGTCCCATCAAACATTCCCGGGGTCAGACACAGAGTGATTATTCCTCTACACCTTCCCATCAAACTCACCCGCGGTCAGACACAGAGTGAATCTCCCTCCACGCCGGCCCAACACACACTCCCGGGGTCAGATACAGAGTGATTATTCCTCTACACGGTAGCATCAAACACTCCGTGTGTCAGACAGACAGTGATTATTCCTCTAAACGGTCCCATCAAACACTCCCGGGGTCAGACACAGAGTGAATCTCCCTCCACGCCGTCCCATCACACACTCCCGGGGTCAGACACAGAGTGATTATTCCGCTACACGGTACCATCAAACAATCCCGGGGTCAGACACAGAGTGATTATTCCTCTACACCGTCCCAACACACACTCCCGGGGTCAGACTCAGAGTGATTATTCCTCTACTCGGTCCCAACAAACACGCCCTGCGTCAGACACAGAGTGAATCTCCCTCTACACGGCCCATCACACACTCCCGGGATCAGACACATAGTGAACCAACCTCCACATCGTCCCAGCACACACTCCCGGGGTCAGACACAGACAGATTGTTCCTCTACAGCGCCCATCACACACTCCCGGGGTCAGACACACATTGAATCTCCCTCCACACCGTCCTATCACACACTCCAATGGTCAGACACAGAGTGATTATTCCTCTAAACGGTCCCATCAAAAACTCCGTGTGTCAGACAGACAGTGATTATTCCTCTAAACGGTCCCATCAAACACTCCCGGGGTCTGACACAGAGTGATTATTCCTCTACACCGCCCATCACACTCTCCCGGGGTCAGACACAGAGTTAATGTCCCTCCACACCGTCCCATCACACACTCCCGGGGTCAGACACAGAGAGATTATTCCTCTACACGGTCCCATCAAACACTCCCGGGGTCAGACACAGAGTGATTATTCCTCTACACCTTCCCATCAAACTCACCCGCGGTCAGACACAGAGTGAATCTCCCTCCACGCCGGCCCAACACACACTACCGGGGTCAGACACAGAGTGATTATTCCTCTACACGGTCCCATCAAACACTCCCGGGGTCAGACACAAAGTGAATCTCCGTCCACACCGTCCCAACACACACTCCCGGGGTCAGACTCAGAGTGATTATTCCTCTACACGTTCCCATCAAACACTCCCGGGGTCAGACACAGAGTGAATCTCCCTCCACACCGTCCCGTCACAAACTCCCGGGGTCAGACACAGAGTGATTATTCCTCTACACCGCCCATCACACTCTCCCTGGGTCAGATACAGAGTTTATCTCCCTTAACGCCGGCCCATCACACACTCCCTGGGTCGGACACAGCGTGATTATTCCTCTACTCGGTCCCATCAAACACTCCCGGGTTCAGACACAGAGTGAATCTCCCTCCACACCGTCCCATCACACACTCCCGGGGTAAGACACAGAGTGATTATTTCTCTACACTGTCCCATCACACACGCCCTGGGTCAGACACAGAGTGAATCTCCCTCCACGCCGTCCCATCACACACTCCCGGGATTCAGACACAAAGTGAATCTCCGTCCACACCGTCCCAACACACACTCCCGGGGTCAGACTCAGAGTGATTATTCCTCTACACGTTCCCATCAAACACTCTCGGGGTCAGACACAGAGTGAATCTCCCTCCACACCGTCCCGTCACAAACTCCCTGGGTCAGACACAGAGTGATTATTCCTCTACACCGCCCATCACACTCTCCCGGGGTCAGACACAGAGTTAATCTCCCTCCACACCGTCACATCACACACTCCCGGGCTCAGACACAGAGAGATTATTCCTCTACACGGTCCCATCAAACACTCCCGGGGTCAGACACAGAGTGATTATTCCTCTACTCCTTTCCATCAAACTCACTCGGGGTCAGACACAGAGTGATTATTCCTCTACACGGTCCCATCAAACACTCCCGGGGTCAGACACAGAGCGATTATTCCTCTACACCTTCCCATCAAACTCACCCGGGGTCAGACACAGAGTGAATCTCCCTCTACACGGCCCATCGCACACTCCCGGGATCAGACACATAGTGAACCACCCTCCACATCGTCCCAGCACACACTCCCGGGGACAGACACAGAGAGATTATTCCTCTACAGCGCCCATCACACACTCCCGGGGTCAGACACACAGTGAATCTCCCTCCACACCGTCCCATCACACACTCCAATGGTCAGACACAGAGTGATTATTCCTTTAAACGGTCCCATCAAACACTCCCGGGGTCAGACACAGAGTGATTATTACTCTACACGGTCCCATCAAACACTCCCGGCGGTCAGACACAGAGTGATTATTCCTGTACACGGTCCCATCAAACACTCCCGTGGTCAGACACAAAGTGAATCTCCGTCCACACCGTCCCAACACACACTCCCGGGGTCAGACTCAGAATGATTATTCCTCTACACGGTCCCATCAAACACTCCCGGGGTCAGACACAGAGTGATTATTCCTCTACAGGGTCCCATCAAACTCTCCCGGGGTCAGACACAGAGTGAATCTCCGTCCACACCGTCCCAACACACACTCACGGGGTCAGACTCAGAATGATTATTCCTCTACACGGTCCCATCAAACACTCCCGGGGTCAGACACAGAGTGATTATTCCACTACACGGTCCCATCACACTCCCCCGGGGTCAGACACAGAGTGATTATTCCTCTACACGGTCCCATCAAACACTCCCGGGGTCAGACACAGAGTGATTATTCCTCTACACAGTCCCATCATACACTCCCGGGGTCAGACACAGAGTGAATCTCCCTCCACACCGTCCCGTCACAAACTCCCTGGTTCAGACACAGAGTGATTATTCCTCTACACCGCCCACCACACTCTCCCGGGGTCAGACACAGAGTTAATGTCCCTCCACACCGTCCCATCACACACTCCCGGTGTCAGATACAGAGTGATTATTCCTCTACACGGTAGCATCAAACACTCCGTGTGTCAGACAGACTGTGATTATTCCTCTAAACGGTCCCATCAAACACTCCCGGGGTCAGACACAGAGTGATTATTCCTCTACACCGTCCCAACACACACTCCCGGGGTCAGACTCAGAGTGATTATTCCTCTACTCGGTCCCATCAAACACGCCCTGCGTCAGACACAGAGTGAATCTCCCTCTACACGGCCCATCACACACTCCCGGGATCAGACACATAGTGAACCACCCTCCACATCGTCCCCGCACACACTCCCGGGGTCAGACACAGACTGATTATTCCTCTACAGCGCCCATCACACACTCCCGGGGTCAGACACACATTGAATCTCACTCCACACCGTCCTATCACACACTCCAATGGTCAGACACAGAGTGATTATTCCTCTAAACAGTCCCATCAAACACTCCGTGTGTCAGACAGACAGTGATTATTCCTCTAAACGGTCCCATCAAACACTCCCGGGGTCAGACACAGAGTGAATCTCCCTCCACTCCGTCCCATCACACACTCCCGGGGTCAACACATAGTGATTATTCCGCTACACGGTACCATCAAACAATCCCGGGGTCAGACACAGAGTGAATCTCCCTCCACACCGTCCCGTCACAAACTCCCTGGGTCAGACACAGAGTGATTATTCCTCTACACCGTCCCAACACACACTCCCGGGGTCAGACTCAGAGTGATTATTCCTCTACACGGTCCCATCAAACACTCCCGGGGTCAGACACAGAGTGAATCTCCCTCCACACCGTCCCGTCACAAACTCCCTGGGTCAGACACAGAGTGATTATTCCTCTACACCGCCCATCACACTCTCCCGGGGTCAGACACAGAGTTAATCTCCCTCCACACCGTCCGAACACACACTCCCGGGGTCAGACACAGAGAGATTATTCCTCTACACGGTCCCATCAAACTCTCCCTGGGTCAGACACAGAGTGATTATTCCTCTACACCTTCCCATCAAACTCACCCGGGGTCAGACAGAGAGTGAATCTCCGTCCACACCGTCCCAAATCACACTCACGGGGTCAGACTCAGAATGATTATTCCACTACACGGTCCCATCAAACTCACCCGGGGTCAGACACAGAGTGAATCTCCCTCCACGCCGGCCCATCACACACTCCCGGGGTCAAACACAGACTGATTATACCTCTACACGGTAGCATCAAACACTCCGTGTGTCAGACAGACAGTGATTATTCCTCTAAACGGTCCCATCAAACACTCCCGGGGTCAGACACAGAGTGAATCTCCCCCCACGCCGTCCCATCACACACTCCCGGGGTCAACACATAGTGATTATTCCGCTACACGGTACCATCAAACAATCCCGGGGTCAGACACAGAGTGATTATTCCTCTGCACCGTCCCAACACACACTCCCGGGGTCAGACACAGAGTGAATCTCCCTCCACACCGTCCCGTCACAAACTCCCTGGGTCAGACACAGAGTGATTATTCCTCTACACCGCCCATCACACTCTCCCGGAGTCAGACACAGAGTTAATCTCCCTCCACACCGTCCGAACACACACTCCCGTGGTCAGACACAGAGAGATTATTCCTCTACACGGTCCCATCAAACTCTCCCTGGGTCAGACACAGAGTGATTATTCCTCTACACCTTCCCATCAAACTCACCCGGGGTCAGACACAGAGTGAATCTCCCTCCACGCCGGCCCATCACACACTCCCGGGGTCAGACACAGAGTGATTATTCCTCTACACGGTCACATCAAACACTCCCGGGGTCAGACACAAAGTGAATCTCCGTCCAACCCGTCCCAACACACACTACCGGGGTCAGCCTCAGAGTGATTATTCCTCTACACGTTCCCATCAAACACTCCCGGGGTCAGACACAGTGTGAATCTCCCTCCACACCGTCCCGTCACAAACTCCCTGGGTCAGACACAGTGTGATTATTCCTCTACACCGCCTATCACACTCTCCCGGGGTCAGACACAGAGTTAATCTCCCTCCACACCGTCCCATCACACACTCCCGGGGTCAGACACAGAGAGATTATTCCTCTACACGGTCCCATCAAACTCACCCGGGGTCAGACACAGAGTGATTATTCCTCCACACGGTCCCATCTAAACCTCCCGGGGTCAGACACAGAGTGATTATTCCTCTACACCTTCCCATCAAACTCACCAGGGGTCAGACACAGAGTGAATCTCCCTTAACGCCGGCCCATCACACACTCCCTGGGTCGGACACAGAGTGATTATTCCTCTTCTCGGTCCCATCAAACACTCCCGGGTTCAGACACAGAGTGAATCTCCCTCCACACCGTCCCATCACACACTCCCGGGGTCAGACACAGTGTGATTATTATTCTACACTGTCCCATCACACACGCCCTGGGTCAGACACATAGTGAATCTCCCTCTACACGGCCCAGCACACACTGCCGGGGTCAGACACAGAGTGATTATTCCTCTACAGCGCCCATCACACACTCCCGGGGTCAGACACACAGTGAAACTCCCTCCACACCGTCCCATCACACACTCCAATGGTCAGACACAGAGTGATTATTCCTCTAAACAGTCCCATCAAACACTCCCGGGGTCAGACACAGAGTGATTATTCCTCTACACGGTCCCATCAAACACTTTCGGCGGTCAGACACAGAGTGATTATTCCTGTACACGGTCCCATCAAACACTCCCGGGGTCAGACACAAAGTGAATCTCCGTCCACACCGTCCCAACGCACACTCCCGGGTTCAGACACAGAATGATTATTCCTCTACACGGTCCCATCAAACTCACCCGGGGTCAGACACAGAGTGAATCTCCGTCCACACCGTCCCAACACACACTCCCGGGGTCAGACACAGAGTGAATCTAAGTCCACACCGTCCCAACACACACTCACGGGGTCAGACTCAAAATGATTATTCCACTACAACGTCCCAACAAACTCACCCGGGGTCAGACACAGAGTGAATCTCCCTCCACGCCGGCCCATCAAACACTCCCGGGGTCAGACACACAGTGAATCTCCCACCACACCGTCCCGTCACAAACTCCCTGGTTCAGACACAGAGTGATTATTCCTCTACACCGCCCATCACACTCTCCCGGGGTCAGACACAGAGTTAATGTCCCTCCACACCGTCCCATCACACACTCCCGGGGTCAGACACAGAGTGATTATTCCTCTACACCGCCCATCACACTCTCCCGGGGTCAGACACAGAGTTAATCTCCCTCCACACCGTCCGAACACACACTCCCGGGGTCAGACACAGAGAGATTATTCCTCTACACGGTCCCATCAAACTCTCCCTGGGTCAGACACAGAGTGATTATTCCTCTACACCTTCCCATCAAACTCACCCGGGGTCAGACACAGAGTGAATCTCCGTCCACACCGTCCCAAAACACACTCACGGGGTCAGACTCAGAATGATTATTCCACTACACGGTCCCATCAAACTCACCCGGGGTCAGACACAGAGTGAATCTCCCTCCACGCCGGCCCATCACACACTCCCGGGGTCAAACACAGACTGATTATTCCTCTACACGGTAGCATCAAACACTCCGTGTGTCAGACAGACAGTGATTATTCCTCTAAACGGTCCCATCAAACACTCCCGGGGTCAGACACAGAGTGAATCTCCCCCCACGCCGTCCCATCACACACTCCCGGGGTCAACACATAGTGATTATTCCGCTACACGGTACCATCAAACAATCCCGGGGTCAGACACAGAGTGATTATTCCTCTGCACCGTCCCAACACACACTCCCGGGGTCAGACACAGAGTGAATCTCCCTCCACACCGTCCCGTCACAAACTCCCTGGGTCAGACACAGAGTGATTATTCCTCTACACCGCCCATCACACTCTCCCGGAGTCAGACACAGAGTTAATCTCCCTCCACACCGTCCGAACACACACTCCCGGGGTCAGACACAGAGAGATTATTCCTCTACACGGTCCCATCAAACTCACCCGGGGTCAGACACAGAGTGATTATTCCTCCACACGGTCCCATCTAAACCTCCCGGGGTCAGACACAGAGTGATTATTCCTCTACACCTTCCCATCAAACTCACCAGGGGTCAGACACAGAGTGAATCTCCCTTAACGCCGGCCCATCACACACTCCCTGGGTCGGACACAGAGTGATTATTCCTCTTCTCGGTCCCATCAAACACTCCCGGGTTCAGACACAGAGTGAATCTCCCTCCACACCGTCCCATCACACACTCCCGGGGTCAGACACAGAGTGATTATTTCTCTACACTGTCCCATCACACACGCCCTGGGTCAGACACATAGTGAATCTCCCTCTACACGGCCCAGCACACACTCCCGGGGTCAGACACAGAGTGATTATTCCTCTACAGCGCCCATCACACACTCCCGGGGTCAGACACACAGTGAAACTCCCTCCACACCGTCCCATCACACACTCCAATGGTCAGACACAGAGTGATTATTCCTCTAAACAGTCCCATCAAACACTCCCGGGGTCAGACACAGAGTGATTATTCCTGTACACGGTCCCATCAAACACTCCCGGGGTCAGACACAGAGTGAATCTCCGTCCACACCGTCCCAACACACACTCCCGGGGTCAGACACAGAGTGAATCTAAGTCCACACCGTTCAAACACACACTCACGGGGTCAGACTCAGAATGATTATTCCACTACACGGTCCCAACAAACTCACCCGGGGTCAGACACAGAGTGAATCTCCCTCCACGCCGGCCCGTCACAAACTCCCTGGTTCAGACACAGAGTGATTATTCCTCTACACCGCCCATCACACTCTCCCGGGGTCAGACACAGAGTTAATGTCCCTCCACACCGTCCCATCACACACTCCCGGGGTCAGACACAGAGAGATTATTCCTCTACACGGTCCCATCAAACACACCCGGGGTCAGACACAGAGTGATTATTCCTCTACACGGTCCCATCCATCTCTCCCGGGGTCAGACACAAAGTGAATCTCCGTCCACACCGTCCCAACACACACTCCCGGGGTCAGACTCAGAGTGATTATTCCTCTACACGTTCCCATCAAACACTCCCGGTGTCAGACACAGAGTGAATCTCTCTCCACACCGTCCCGTCACAAACTCCCTGGGTCAGTCACAGAGTGATTATTCCTCTACACCGCCCATCACACTCTCCCGGGGTCAGACACAGAGTTAATCTCCCTCCACACCGTCCCATCACACACTCCCGGGCTCAGACACAGAGAGATTATTCCTCTACACGGTCCCATCAAACTCACGAGGGGTCAGACACAGAGTGATTATTCCTCCACACGGTCCCATCAAACACTCCCGGGGTCAGACACAGAGTGATTATTCCTCTACACCTTCCCATCAAACTCACCCGGGGTCAGACACAGAGTGAATCTCCCTCCACACCGTCCCATCACACACTGCTGGGGTCAGACACAGAGTGATTATTTCTCTACACTGTCCCATCACACACGCCCTGGGTCAGACACAGAGTGCATCTCCCTCTACACGGCCCAATCACACATTCCCGGGATCAGACACATAGTGAACCACCCTCCACATCGTCCCAGCACACACTCCCGGGGTCAGACACAGAGTGATTATTCCTCTACAGCGCCCAGCACACACTCCCGGGGTCAGACACACAGTGAATCTCCCTCCACACCGTCCCATCACACACTCCAATGGTCAGACACAGAGTGATTATTCCTGTACACGGTCCCATCAAACACTCCTGGGGTCAGACACAAAGTGAATCTCCGTCCACACCGTCTCAACACACACTCCCGGGGTCAGACTCAGAATGATTATTCCTCTACACGGTCCCATCAAACTCACCAGGGGTCAGACACAGAGTGAATCGCCGTCCACACCGTCCCAACACACACTCCCGGGGTCAGACACAGAGTGAATCTCCGTCCACACCGTCCCAACACACACTCACGGGGTCAGACTCAGAATGATTACTCCACTACACGGTCCCATCAAACTCACCCGGGGTCAGACACAGAGTGAATCTCCCTCCACGCCGGCCCATCACACACTCCCGGGGTCAGACACAGAGTGATTATTCCTCTACACGGTCCCATCAAACACTCCCGGGGTCAGACACACAGCGAATCTCCCTCCACACCGTCCCATCACACACTCTCGGGGTCAGACACAGAGTGATTATTCCTCTACACCTTCCCATCAAACTCACCCGGGGTCAGACACAGAGTGAATCTCCCTTAACGCCGGCCCATCACACACTCCCTGGGTCGGACACAGGGTTAATCTCCCTCCACACCGTCCCAGCACACACGCCCTGGGTCAGACACAGAGTGAATCTCCCTCCACACCGTCCCATCACACACTCCCGGGAAGAGACACATAGTGAACCACCCTCCACATCGTCCCAGCACACTCTCCCGGGGTCAGACACAGAGTGATTATTCCTCTACAGCGCCCATCACACACTCCCGGGGTCAGACACACAGTGAATCTCCCTCCACACCGTCCCATCACACACTCCCGGGGTCAGACACAGAGAGATTATTCCTCTACACGGTCCCATCAAACACTCCCGGGGTCAGACACAGAGTGATAATTCCTCTACACGGTCCCATCAAACACTCCCGGCGGTCAGACACAGAGTGATTATTCCTGTACACGGTCCCATCAAACACTCCCGGGGTCAGACACAAAGTGAATCTCCGTCCACAGCGTCCCAACACACACTCCCGGGGTCAGACTCAGAGTGATTATTCCTCTACTCCGCCAATCTCACTCTCCCGGGGTCAGACACAGAGTTAATGTCCCTCCACACCGTCCAATCACACACTCCCGGGGTCAGACACAGAGAGATTATTCCTCTACACGGTCCCATCAAACACTCCCGGGGTCAGACATAGACTGAATCTCCCTCCACGCCGTCCCATCACACAATCCCGGGGTCAGACACAGAGTGATTATTCCGCTACACGGTACCATCAAACAATCCCGGGGTCAGACACAGAGTGATTATTCCTGTACACCGTCCCAACACACACTCCCGGGGTCAGACACAGTGTGAATCTCCCTCCACACCGTCCCGTCCAAGCTCCCTGGGTCAGACACAGTGATTATTCCTCTACACCGCCCATCACACTCTCCCGGGGTCAGACACAAGAGTTAATCTTCCTCCACACCGTCCGATCACACACTCCCGGGGTCAGACACAGAGAGATTATTCCTCTACACGGTCCCATCAAACTCTCCCGGGGTCAGACACAGAGTGATTATTCCTCTACACCTTCCCATCAAACTCACCCGGGGTCAGACACAAACTGAATCTCCCTCCACGCCGGCCCATCACACACTCCCGGGGTCAGACACAGAGTGATTATTCCTCTACACGGTCCCATCAAACACTCCCGGGGTCAGACACAGTGAAGCTCCCTGCACACCGTCCCATCACACACTCCCGGGGTCAGACACAGAGTGATTATTCCTCTACACGGTCCCATCAAACACTCCCGGGGTCAGACACAAAGTGAATCTCCGTCCACACCGTCCCAACAGACACTCCCGGGGTCAGACTCAGAGTGATTATTCCTCTACACGTTCCCATCAAACACTCTCGGGGTCAGACACAGAGTGAATCTCCCTCCACACCGTCCCGTCACAAACTCCCTGGGTCAGACACAGAGTGATTATTCCTCTACACCGCCCATCACACTCTCCCGGGGTCAGACACAGAGTTAATCTCCCTCCACACCGTCACATCACACACTCCCGGGTTCAGACACAGAGAGATTATTCCTCTACACGGTCCCATCAAACACTCCCGGGGTCAGACACAGAGTGATTATTCCTCTACACCTTTCCATCAAACTCACCCGGGGTCAGACACAGAGTGATTATTCCTCTACACGGTCCCATCAAACACTCCCGGGGTCAGACACAGAGCGATTATTCCTCTACACCTTCCCATCAAACTCACCCTGGGTCAGACACAGAGTGAATCTCCGGCTACACGGCCCATCACACACTCGCGGGATCAGACACATAGTGAACCACCCTCCACATCGTCCCAGCACACACTCCCGGGGACAGACACAAAGTGATTATTCCTCTACAGCGCCCATCACACACTCCCGGGGTCAGACACACAGTGAATCTCCCTCCACACCGTCCCATCACACACTCCAATGGTCAGACACAGAGTGATTATTCCTTTAAACGGTCCCATCAAATACTCCCGGGGTCAGACACAGAGTGATTATTACTCTACATGTTCCCATCAAACACACCCGGCGGTCAGACACAGAGTGATTATTCCTGTACACGGTCCCATCAAACACTCCCGGGGTCAGACACAAAGTGAATCTACGTCCACACCGTCCCAACACACACTCCCGGGGTCAGACTCAGAATGATTATTCCTCTACACGGTTCCATCAAACACTCCCGGGGTCAGACACAGAGTGATTATTCCTCTACACGGTCCCATCAAACTCTCCCGGGGTCAGACACAGAGTGAATCTCCGTCCACACCGTCCCAACACACACTCCCGGGGTCAGACACAGAGTGAATCTCCGTCCACACCGTCCCAACACACACTCCCGGGGTCAGACACAGAGTGAATCTCCGTCCACACAGTCCCAACACACACTCACGGGGTCAGACTCAGAATGATTATTCCACTACACGGTCCCATCACACTCCCGGGGTCAGACACAGAGAGATTATTCCTCTACACGGTCCCATCAAACTCTCCCGGGGTCAGACACAGAGTGATTATTCCTCTACACGGTCCCATCAAACACTCCCGGGGTCAGACACAGAGTGAATCTCCCTCCACACCGTCCCGTCACAAACTCCCTGGTTCAGACACAGAGTGATTATTCCTCTACACGGTCCCATCAAACATTCCCGGGGTCAGACACAGAGTGATTATTCCTCTACACCTTCCCATCAAACTCACCCGCGGTCAGACACAGAGTGAATCTCCCTCCACGCCGGCCCAACACACACTCCCGGGGTCAGATACAGAGTGATTATTCCTCTACACGGTAGCATCAAACACTCCGTGTGTCAGACAGACAGTGATTATTCCTCTAAACGGTCCCATCAAACACTCCCGGGGTCAGACACAGAGTGAATCTCCCTCCACGCCGTCCCATCACACACTCCCGGGGTCAGACACAGAGTGATTATTCCGCTACACGGTACCATCAAACAATCCCGGGGTCAGACACAGAGTGATTATTCCTCTACACCGTCCCAACACACACTCCCGGGGTCAGACTCAGAGTGATTATTCCTCTACTCGGTCCCAACAAACACGCCCTGCGTCAGACACAGAGTGAATCTCCCTCTACACGGCCCATCACACACTCCCGGGATCAGACACATAGTGAACCAACCTCCACATCGTCCCAGCACACACTCCCGGGGTCAGACACAGACAGATTGTTCCTCTACAGCGCCCATCACACACTCCCGGGGTCAGACACACATTGAATCTCCCTCCACACCGTCCTATCACACACTCCAATGGTCAGACACAGAGTGATTATTCCTCTAAACGGTCCCATCAAAAACTCCGTGTGTCAGACAGACAGTGATTATTCCTCTAAACGGTCCCATCAAACACTCCCGGGGTCTGACACAGAGTGATTATTCCTCTACACCGCCCATCACACTCTCCCGGGGTCAGACACAGAGTTAATGTCCCTCCACACCGTCCCATCACACACTCCCGGGGTCAGACACAGAGAGATTATTCCTCTACACGGTCCCATCAAACACTCCCGGGGTCAGACACAGAGTGATTATTCCTCTACACCTTCCCATCAAACTCACCCGCGGTCAGACACAGAGTGAATCTCCCTCCACGCCGGCCCAACACACACTACCGGGGTCAGACACAGAGTGATTATTCCTCTACACGGTCCCATCAAACACTCCCGGGGTCAGACACAAAGTGAATCTCCGTCCACACCGTCCCAACACACACTCCCGGGGTCAGACTCAGAGTGATTATTCCTCTACACGTTCCCATCAAACACTCCCGGGGTCAGACACAGAGTGAATCTCCCTCCACACCGTCCCGTCACAAACTCCCGGGGTCAGACACAGAGTGATTATTCCTCTACACCGCCCATCACACTCTCCCTGGGTCAGATACAGAGTTTATCTCCCTTAACGCCGGCCCATCACACACTCCCTGGGTCGGACACAGCGTGATTATTCCTCTACTCGGTCCCATCAAACACTCCCGGGTTCAGACACAGAGTGAATCTCCCTCCACACCGTCCCATCACACACTCCCGGGGTAAGACACAGAGTGATTATTTCTCTACACTGTCCCATCACACACGCCCTGGGTCAGACACAGAGTGAATCTCCCTCCACGCCGTCCCATCACACACTCCCGGGATTCAGACACAAAGTGAATCTCCGTCCACACCGTCCCAACACACACTCCCGGGGTCAGACTCAGAGTGATTATTCCTCTACACGTTCCCATCAAACACTCTCGGGGTCAGACACAGAGTGAATCTCCCTCCACACCGTCCCGTCACAAACTCCCTGGGTCAGACACAGAGTGATTATTCCTCTACACCGCCCATCACACTCTCCCGGGGTCAGACACAGAGTTAATCTCCCTCCACACCGTCACATCACACACTCCCGGGCTCAGACACAGAGAGATTATTCCTCTACACGGTCCCATCAAACACTCCCGGGGTCAGACACAGAGTGATTATTCCTCTACTCCTTTCCATCAAACTCACTCGGGGTCAGACACAGAGTGATTATTCCTCTACACGGTCCCATCAAACACTCCCGGGGTCAGACACAGAGCGATTATTCCTCTACACCTTCCCATCAAACTCACCCGGGGTCAGACACAGAGTGAATCTCCCTCTACACGGCCCATCGCACACTCCCGGGATCAGACACATAGTGAACCACCCTCCACATCGTCCCAGCACACACTCCCGGGGACAGACACAGAGAGATTATTCCTCTACAGCGCCCATCACACACTCCCGGGGTCAGACACACAGTGAATCTCCCTCCACACCGTCCCGTCACAAACTCCCTGGGTCAGACACAGAGTGATTATTCCTCTACACCGCCCATCACACTCTCCCGGGGTCAGACACAGAGTTAATCTCCCTCCACACCGTCACATCACACACTCCCGGGTTCAGACACAGAGAGATTATTCCTCTACACGGTCCCATCAAACACTCCCGGGGTCAGACACAGAGTGATTATTCCTCTACACCTTTCCATCAAACTCACCCGGGGTCAGACACAGAGTGATTATTCCTCTACACGGTCCCATCAAACACTCCCGGGGTCAGACACAGAGCGATTATTCCTCTACACCTTCCCATCAAACTCACCCTGGGTCAGACACAGAGTGAATCTCCGGCTACACGGCCCATCACACACTCGCGGGATCAGACACATAGTGAACCACCCTCCACATCGTCCCAGCACACACTCCCGGGGACAGACACAAAGTGATTATTCCTCTACAGCGCCCATCACACACTCCCGGGGTCAGACACACAGTGAATCTCCCTCCACACCGTCCCATCACACACTCCAATGGTCAGACACAGAGTGATTATTCCTTTAAACGGTCCCATCAAATACTCCCGGGGTCAGACACAGAGTGATTATTACTCTACATGTTCCCATCAAACACACCCGGCGGTCAGACACAGAGTGATTATTCCTGTACACGGTCCCATCAAACACTCCCGGGGTCAGACACAAAGTGAATCTACGTCCACACCGTCCCAACACACACTCCCGGGGTCAGACTCAGAATGATTATTCCTCTACACGGTTCCATCAAACACTCCCGGGGTCAGACACAGAGTGATTATTCCTCTACACGGTCCCATCAAACTCTCCCGGGGTCAGACACAGAGTGAATCTCCGTCCACACCGTCCCAACACACACTCCCGGGGTCAGACACAGAGTGAATCTCCGTCCACACCGTCCCAACACACACTCCCGGGGTCAGACACAGAGTGAATCTCCGTCCACACAGTCCCAACACACACTCACGGGGTCAGACTCAGAATGATTATTCCACTACACGGTCCCATCACACTCCCGGGGTCAGACACAGAGAGATTATTCCTCTACACGGTCCCATCAAACTCTCCCGGGGTCAGACACAGAGTGATTATTCCTCTACACGGTCCCATCAAACACTCCCGGGGTCAGACACAGAGTGAATCTCCCTCCACACCGTCCCGTCACAAACTCCCTGGTTCAGACACAGAGTGATTATTCCTCTACACGGTCCCATCAAACATTCCCGGGGTCAGACACAGAGTGATTATTCCTCTACACCTTCCCATCAAACTCACCCGCGGTCAGACACAGAGTGAATCTCCCTCCACGCCGGCCCAACACACACTCCCGGGGTCAGATACAGAGTGATTATTCCTCTACACGGTAGCATCAAACACTCCGTGTGTCAGACAGACAGTGATTATTCCTCTAAACGGTCCCATCAAACACTCCCGGGGTCAGACACAGAGTGAATCTCCCTCCACGCCGTCCCATCACACACTCCCGGGGTCAGACACAGAGTGATTATTCCGCTACACGGTACCATCAAACAATCCCGGGGTCAGACACAGAGTGATTATTCCTCTACACCGTCCCAACACACACTCCCGGGGTCAGACTCAGAGTGATTATTCCTCTACTCGGTCCCAACAAACACGCCCTGCGTCAGACACAGAGTGAATCTCCCTCTACACGGCCCATCACACACTCCCGGGATCAGACACATAGTGAACCAACCTCCACATCGTCCCAGCACACACTCCCGGGGTCAGACACAGACAGATTGTTCCTCTACAGCGCCCATCACACACTCCCGGGGTCAGACACACATTGAATCTCCCTCCACACCGTCCTATCACACACTCCAATGGTCAGACACAGAGTGATTATTCCTCTAAACGGTCCCATCAAAAACTCCGTGTGTCAGACAGACAGTGATTATTCCTCTAAACGGTCCCATCAAACACTCCCGGGGTCTGACACAGAGTGATTATTCCTCTACACCGCCCATCACACTCTCCCGGGGTCAGACACAGAGTTAATGTCCCTCCACACCGTCCCATCACACACTCCCGGGGTCAGACACAGAGAGATTATTCCTCTACACGGTCCCATCAAACACTCCCGGGGTCAGACACAGAGTGATTATTCCTCTACACCTTCCCATCAAACTCACCCGCGGTCAGACACAGAGTGAATCTCCCTCCACGCCGGCCCAACACACACTACCGGGGTCAGACACAGAGTGATTATTCCTCTACACGGTCCCATCAAACACTCCCGGGGTCAGACACAAAGTGAATCTCCGTCCACACCGTCCCAACACACACTCCCGGGGTCAGACTCAGAGTGATTATTCCTCTACACGTTCCCATCAAACACTCCCGGGGTCAGACACAGAGTGAATCTCCCTCCACACCGTCCCGTCACAAACTCCCGGGGTCAGACACAGAGTGATTATTCCTCTACACCGCCCATCACACTCTCCCTGGGTCAGATACAGAGTTTATCTCCCTTAACGCCGGCCCATCACACACTCCCTGGGTCGGACACAGCGTGATTATTCCTCTACTCGGTCCCATCAAACACTCCCGGGTTCAGACACAGAGTGAATCTCCCTCCACACCGTCCCATCACACACTCCCGGGGTAAGACACAGAGTGATTATTTCTCTACACTGTCCCATCACACACGCCCTGGGTCAGACACAGAGTGAATCTCCCTCCACGCCGTCCCATCACACACTCCCGGGATTCAGACACAAAGTGAATCTCCGTCCACACCGTCCCAACACACACTCCCGGGGTCAGACTCAGAGTGATTATTCCTCTACACGTTCCCATCAAACACTCTCGGGGTCAGACACAGAGTGAATCTCCCTCCACACCGTCCCGTCACAAACTCCCTGGGTCAGACACAGAGTGATTATTCCTCTACACCGCCCATCACACTCTCCCGGGGTCAGACACAGAGTTAATCTCCCTCCACACCGTCACATCACACACTCCCGGGCTCAGACACAGAGAGATTATTCCTCTACACGGTCCCATCAAACACTCCCGGGGTCAGACACAGAGTGATTATTCCTCTACTCCTTTCCATCAAACTCACTCGGGGTCAGACACAGAGTGATTATTCCTCTACACGGTCCCATCAAACACTCCCGGGGTCAGACACAGAGCGATTATTCCTCTACACCTTCCCATCAAACTCACCCGGGGTCAGACACAGAGTGAATCTCCCTCTACACGGCCCATCGCACACTCCCGGGATCAGACACATAGTGAACCACCCTCCACATCGTCCCAGCACACACTCCCGGGGACAGACACAGAGAGATTATTCCTCTACAGCGCCCATCACACACTCCCGGGGTCAGACACACAGTGAATCTCCCTCCACACCGTCCCATCACACACTCCAATGGTCAGACACAGAGTGATTATTCCTTTAAACGGTCCCATCAAACACTCCCGGGGTCAGACACAGAGTGATTATTACTCTACACGGTCCCATCAAACACTCCCGGCGGTCAGACACAGAGTGATTATTCCTGTACACGGTCCCATCAAACACTCCCGTGGTCAGACACAAAGTGAATCTCCGTCCACACCGTCCCAACACACACTCCCGGGGTCAGACTCAGAATGATTATTCCTCTACACGGTCCCATCAAACACTCCCGGGGTCAGACACAGAGTGATTATTCCTCTACAGGGTCCCATCAAACTCTCCCGGGGTCAGACACAGAGTGAATCTCCGTCCACACCGTCCCAACACACACTCACGGGGTCAGACTCAGAATGATTATTCCTCTACACGGTCCCATCAAACACTCCCGGGGTCAGACACAGAGTGATTATTCCACTACACGGTCCCATCACACTCCCCCGGGGTCAGACACAGAGTGATTATTCCTCTACACGGTCCCATCAAACACTCCCGGGGTCAGACACAGAGTGATTATTCCTCTACACAGTCCCATCATACACTCCCGGGGTCAGACACAGAGTGAATCTCCCTCCACACCGTCCCGTCACAAACTCCCTGGTTCAGACACAGAGTGATTATTCCTCTACACCGCCCACCACACTCTCCCGGGGTCAGACACAGAGTTAATGTCCCTCCACACCGTCCCATCACACACTCCCGGTGTCAGATACAGAGTGATTATTCCTCTACACGGTAGCATCAAACACTCCGTGTGTCAGACAGACTGTGATTATTCCTCTAAACGGTCCCATCAAACACTCCCGGGGTCAGACACAGAGTGATTATTCCTCTACACCGTCCCAACACACACTCCCGGGGTCAGACTCAGAGTGATTATTCCTCTACTCGGTCCCATCAAACACGCCCTGCGTCAGACACAGAGTGAATCTCCCTCTACACGGCCCATCACACACTCCCGGGATCAGACACATAGTGAACCACCCTCCACATCGTCCCCGCACACACTCCCGGGGTCAGACACAGACTGATTATTCCTCTACAGCGCCCATCACACACTCCCGGGGTCAGACACACATTGAATCTCACTCCACACCGTCCTATCACACACTCCAATGGTCAGACACAGAGTGATTATTCCTCTAAACAGTCCCATCAAACACTCCGTGTGTCAGACAGACAGTGATTATTCCTCTAAACGGTCCCATCAAACACTCCCGGGGTCAGACACAGAGTGAATCTCCCTCCACTCCGTCCCATCACACACTCCCGGGGTCAACACATAGTGATTATTCCGCTACACGGTACCATCAAACAATCCCGGGGTCAGACACAGAGTGAATCTCCCTCCACACCGTCCCGTCACAAACTCCCTGGGTCAGACACAGAGTGATTATTCCTCTACACCGTCCCAACACACACTCCCGGGGTCAGACTCAGAGTGATTATTCCTCTACACGGTCCCATCAAACACTCCCGGGGTCAGACACAGAGTGAATCTCCCTCCACACCGTCCCGTCACAAACTCCCTGGGTCAGACACAGAGTGATTATTCCTCTACACCGCCCATCACACTCTCCCGGGGTCAGACACAGAGTTAATCTCCCTCCACACCGTCACATCACACACTCCCGGGTTCAGACACAGAGAGATTATTCCTCTACACGGTCCCATCAAACACTCCCGGGGTCAGACACAGAGTGAATCTCCCTCCACACCGTCCCGTCACAAACTCCCTGGGTCAGACACAGAGTGATTATTCCTCTACACCGCCCATCACACTCTCCCGGGGTCAGACACAGAGTTAATCTCCCTCCACACCGTCCGAACACACACTCCCGGGGTCAGACACAGAGAGATTATTCCTCTACACGGTCCCATCAAACTCTCCCTGGGTCAGACACAGAGTGATTATTCCTCTACACCTTCCCATCAAACTCACCCGGGGTCAGACAGAGAGTGAATCTCCGTCCACACCGTCCCAAATCACACTCACGGGGTCAGACTCAGAATGATTATTCCACTACACGGTCCCATCAAACTCACCCGGGGTCAGACACAGAGTGAATCTCCCTCCACGCCGGCCCATCACACACTCCCGGGGTCAAACACAGACTGATTATACCTCTACACGGTAGCATCAAACACTCCGTGTGTCAGACAGACAGTGATTATTCCTCTAAACGGTCCCATCAAACACTCCCGGGGTCAGACACAGAGTGAATCTCCCCCCACGCCGTCCCATCACACACTCCCGGGGTCAACACATAGTGATTATTCCGCTACACGGTACCATCAAACAATCCCGGGGTCAGACACAGAGTGATTATTCCTCTGCACCGTCCCAACACACACTCCCGGGGTCAGACACAGAGTGAATCTCCCTCCACACCGTCCCGTCACAAACTCCCTGGGTCAGACACAGAGTGATTATTCCTCTACACCGCCCATCACACTCTCCCGGAGTCAGACACAGAGTTAATCTCCCTCCACACCGTCCGAACACACACTCCCGTGGTCAGACACAGAGAGATTATTCCTCTACACGGTCCCATCAAACTCTCCCTGGGTCAGACACAGAGTGATTATTCCTCTACACCTTCCCATCAAACTCACCCGGGGTCAGACACAGAGTGAATCTCCCTCCACGCCGGCCCATCACACACTCCCGGGGTCAGACACAGAGTGATTATTCCTCTACACGGTCACATCAAACACTCCCGGGGTCAGACACAAAGTGAATCTCCGTCCAACCCGTCCCAACACACACTACCGGGGTCAGCCTCAGAGTGATTATTCCTCTACACGTTCCCATCAAACACTCCCGGGGACAGACACAGTGTGAATCTCCCTCCACACCGTCCCGTCACAAACTCCCTGGGTCAGACACAGTGTGATTATTCCTCTACACCGCCTATCACACTCTCCCGGGGTCAGACACAGAGTTAATCTCCCTCCACACCGTCCCATCACACACTCCCGGGGTCAGACACAGAGAGATTATTCCTCTACACGGTCCCATCAAACTCACCCGGGGTCAGACACAGAGTGATTATTCCTCCACACGGTCCCATCTAAACCTCCCGGGGTCAGACACAGAGTGATTATTCCTCTACACCTTCCCATCAAACTCACCAGGGGTCAGACACAGAGTGAATCTCCCTTAACGCCGGCCCATCACACACTCCCTGGGTCGGACACAGAGTGATTATTCCTCTTCTCGGTCCCATCAAACACTCCCGGGTTCAGACACAGAGTGAATCTCCCTCCACACCGTCCCATCACACACTCCCGGGGTCAGACACAGTGTGATTATTATTCTACACTGTCCCATCACACACGCCCTGGGTCAGACACATAGTGAATCTCCCTCTACACGGCCCAGCACACACTGCCGGGGTCAGACACAGAGTGATTATTCCTCTACAGCGCCCATCACACACTCCCGGGGTCAGACACACAGTGAAACTCCCTCCACACCGTCCCATCACACACTCCAATGGTCAGACACAGAGTGATTATTCCTCTAAACAGTCCCATCAAACACTCCCGGGGTCAGACACAGAGTGATTATTCCTCTACACGGTCCCATCAAACACTTTCGGCGGTCAGACACAGAGTGATTATTCCTGTACACGGTCCCATCAAACACTCCCGGGGTCAGACACAAAGTGAATCTCCGTCCACACCGTCCCAACGCACACTCCCGGGTTCAGACACAGAATGATTATTCCTCTACACGGTCCCATCAAACTCACCCGGGGTCAGACACAGAGTGAATCTCCGTCCACACCGTCCCAACACACACTCCCGGGGTCAGACACAGAGTGAATCTAAGTCCACACCGTCCCAACACACACTCACGGGGTCAGACTCAAAATGATTATTCCACTACAACGTCCCAACAAACTCACCCGGGGTCAGACACAGAGTGAATCTCCCTCCACGCCGGCCCATCAAACACTCCCGGGGTCAGACACACAGTGAATCTCCCACCACACCGTCCCGTCACAAACTCCCTGGTTCAGACACAGAGTGATTATTCCTCTACACCGCCCATCACACTCTCCCGGGGTCAGACACAGAGTTAATGTCCCTCCACACCGTCCCATCACACACTCCCGGGGTCAGACACAGAGTGATTATTCCTCTACACCGCCCATCACACTCTCCCGGGGTCAGACACAGAGTTAATCTCCCTCCACACCGTCCGAACACACACTCCCGGGGTCAGACACAGAGAGATTATTCCTCTACACGGTCCCATCAAACTCTCCCTGGGTCAGACACAGAGTGATTATTCCTCTACACCTTCCCATCAAACTCACCCGGGGTCAGACACAGAGTGAATCTCCGTCCACACCGTCCCAAAACACACTCACGGGGTCAGACTCAGAATGATTATTCCACTACACGGTCCCATCAAACTCACCCGGGGTCAGACACAGAGTGAATCTCCCTCCACGCCGGCCCATCACACACTCCCGGGGTCAAACACAGACTGATTATTCCTCTACACGGTAGCATCAAACACTCCGTGTGTCAGACAGACAGTGATTATTCCTCTAAACGGTCCCATCAAACACTCCCGGGGTCAGACACAGAGTGAATCTCCCCCCACGCCGTCCCATCACACACTCCCGGGGTCAACACATAGTGATTATTCCGCTACACGGTACCATCAAACAATCCCGGGGTCAGACACAGAGTGATTATTCCTCTGCACCGTCCCAACACACACTCCCGGGGTCAGACACAGAGTGAATCTCCCTCCACACCGTCCCGTCACAAACTCCCTGGGTCAGACACAGAGTGATTATTCCTCTACACCGCCCATCACACTCTCCCGGAGTCAGACACAGAGTTAATCTCCCTCCACACCGTCCGAACACACACTCCCGGGGTCAGACACAGAGAGATTATTCCTCTACACGGTCCCATCAAACTCACCCGGGGTCAGACACAGAGTGATTATTCCTCCACACGGTCCCATCTAAACCTCCCGGGGTCAGACACAGAGTGATTATTCCTCTACACCTTCCCATCAAACTCACCAGGGGTCAGACACAGAGTGAATCTCCCTTAACGCCGGCCCATCACACACTCCCTGGGTCGGACACAGAGTGATTATTCCTCTTCTCGGTCCCATCAAACACTCCCGGGTTCAGACACAGAGTGAATCTCCCTCCACACCGTCCCATCACACACTCCCGGGGTCAGACACAGAGTGATTATTTCTCTACACTGTCCCATCACACACGCCCTGGGTCAGACACATAGTGAATCTCCCTCTACACGGCCCAGCACACACTCCCGGGGTCAGACACAGAGTGATTATTCCTCTACAGCGCCCATCACACACTCCCGGGGTCAGACACACAGTGAAACTCCCTCCACACCGTCCCATCACACACTCCAATGGTCAGACACAGAGTGATTATTCCTCTAAACAGTCCCATCAAACACTCCCGGGGTCAGACACAGAGTGATTATTCCTGTACACGGTCCCATCAAACACTCCCGGGGTCAGACACAGAGTGAATCTCCGTCCACACCGTCCCAACACACACTCCCGGGGTCAGACACAGAGTGAATCTAAGTCCACACCGTTCAAACACACACTCACGGGGTCAGACTCAGAATGATTATTCCACTACACGGTCCCAACAAACTCACCCGGGGTCAGACACAGAGTGAATCTCCCTCCACGCCGGCCCGTCACAAACTCCCTGGTTCAGACACAGAGTGATTATTCCTCTACACCGCCCATCACACTCTCCCGGGGTCAGACACAGAGTTAATGTCCCTCCACACCGTCCCATCACACACTCCCGGGGTCAGACACAGAGAGATTATTCCTCTACACGGTCCCATCAAACACACCCGGGGTCAGACACAGAGTGATTATTCCTCTACACGGTCCCATCCATCTCTCCCGGGGTCAGACACAAAGTGAATCTCCGTCCACACCGTCCCAACACACACTCCCGGGGTCAGACTCAGAGTGATTATTCCTCTACACGTTCCCATCAAACACTCCCGGTGTCAGACACAGAGTGAATCTCTCTCCACACCGTCCCGTCACAAACTCCCTGGGTCAGTCACAGAGTGATTATTCCTCTACACCGCCCATCACACTCTCCCGGGGTCAGACACAGAGTTAATCTCCCTCCACACCGTCCCATCACACACTCCCGGGCTCAGACACAGAGAGATTATTCCTCTACACGGTCCCATCAAACTCACGAGGGGTCAGACACAGAGTGATTATTCCTCCACACGGTCCCATCAAACACTCCCGGGGTCAGACACAGAGTGATTATTCCTCTACACCTTCCCATCAAACTCACCCGGGGTCAGACACAGAGTGAATCTCCCTCCACACCGTCCCATCACACACTGCTGGGGTCAGACACAGAGTGATTATTTCTCTACACTGTCCCATCACACACGCCCTGGGTCAGACACAGAGTGCATCTCCCTCTACACGGCCCAATCACACATTCCCGGGATCAGACACATAGTGAACCACCCTCCACATCGTCCCAGCACACACTCCCGGGGTCAGACACAGAGTGATTATTCCTCTACAGCGCCCAGCACACACTCCCGGGGTCAGACACACAGTGAATCTCCCTCCACACCGTCCCATCACACACTCCAATGGTCAGACACAGAGTGATTATTGCTCTAAACTGTCCCATCAAACACTCCCGGGGTCAGACACAGAGTGATTATTCCTCTACACGGTCCCATCAAACACTCCCGGCGGTCATACACAGAGTGATTATTCCTGTACACGGTCCCATCAAACACTCCTGGGGTCAGACACAAAGTGAATCTCCGTCCACACCGTCTCAACACACACTCCCGGGGTCAGACTCAGAATGATTATTCCTCTACACGGTCCCATCAAACTCACCAGGGGTCAGACACAGAGTGAATCGCCGTCCACACCGTCCCAACACACACTCCCGGGGTCAGACACAGAGTGAATCTCCGTCCACACCGTCCCAACACACACTCACGGGGTCAGACTCAGAATGATTACTCCACTACACGGTCCCATCAAACTCACCCGGGGTCAGACACAGAGTGAATCTCCCTCCACGCCGGCCCATCACACACTCCCGGGGTCAGACACAGAGTGATTATTCCTCTACACGGTCCCATCAAACACTCCCGGGGTCAGACACACAGCGAATCTCCCTCCACACCGTCCCATCACACACTCTCGGGGTCAGACACAGAGTGATTATTCCTCTACACGGTCCCATCAAACACTCCCGGGGTCAGACACAGAGTTATTATTCCTCTACACGGTCCCATCAAACACTCCCGGGGTCAGACACAGAGTGAATCTCCCTCCACACCGTCCCGTCACAAACTCCCTGGTTCAGACACAGAGTGATTATTCCTCTACACCGCCAATCACACTCTCCCGGGGTCAGAAACAGAGTGAATCTCCCTCCACACCGTCCCGTCACAAACTCCCTGGTTCAGACACAGACTGATTATTCCTCTACACGGTCCCATCAAACACTCCTGGGGTCAGACACAGAGTGATTATTCCTCTACAACTTCCCATCAAACTCACCCGCGGTCAGACACAGAGTGAATCTCCCTCCACGCCGGCCCAACACACACTCCCGGGGTCAGATACAGAGTGATTATTCCTCTACACGGTAGCATCAAACACTCCGTGTGTCAGACAGACAGTGATTATTCCTATAAACGGTCCCATCAAACACTCCCGGGGTCAGACACAGAGTGAATCTCACTGCACGCCGTCCCATCACACACTCCCGGGGTCAGACACAGAGTGATTATTCCGCTACACGGTACCATCAAACAGTCCCGGGGTCAGACACAGAGTGATTATTCCTCTACACCGTCCCAACACACTCTCCCGGGGTCAGACACAGAGTTTATCTCCCTTAACGCCGGCCCATCACACACTCCCTGGGTCGGACACAGCGTGATTATTCCTCTACTCGGTCCCATCAAACACTCCCGGGTTCAGACACAGAGTGAATCTCCCTCCACACCGTCCCATCACACACTCCCGGGGTAAGACACAGAGTGATTATTTCTCTACACTGTCCCATCACACACGCCCTGGGTCAGACACAGAGTGAATCTCCCTCTACACGGCCCATCGCACACTCCCGGGATCAGACACATAGTGAACCACCCTCCACATCGTCCCAGCACACACTCCCGGGGACAGACACAGAGAGATTATTCCTCTACAGCGCCCATCACACACTCCCGGGGTCAGACACACAGTGAATCTCCCTCCACACCGTCCCATCACACACTCCAATGGTCAGACACAGAGTGATTATTCCTTTAAACGGTCCCATCAAACACTCCCGGGGTCAGACACAGAGTGATTATTACTCTACACGGTCCCATCAAACACTCCCGGCGGTCAGACACAGAGTGATTATTCCTGTACACGGTCCCATCAAACACTCCCGTGGTCAGACACAAAGTGAATCTCCGTCCACACCGTCCCAACACACACTCCCGGGGTCAGACTCAGAATGATTATTCCTCTACACGGTCCCATCAAACACTCCCGGGGTCAGACACAGAGTGATTATTCCTCTACACGGTCCCATCAAACTCTCCCGGGGTCAGACACAGAGTGAATCTCCGTCCACACCGTCCCAACACACACTCACGGGGTCAGACTCAGAATGATTATTCCTCTACACGGTCCCATCAAACACTCCCGGGGTCAGACACAGAGTGATTATTCCACTACACGGTCCCATCACACTCCCCCGGGGTCAGACACAGAGTGATTATTCCTCTACACGGTCCCATCAAACACTCCCGGGGTCAGACACAGAGTGATTATTCCTCTACACAGTCCCATCAAACACTCCCGGGGTCAGACACAGAGTGAATCTCCCTCCACACCGTCCCGTCACAAACTCCCTGGTTCAGACACAGAGTGATTATTCCTCTACACCGCCCACCACACTCTCCCGGGGTCAGACACAGAGTTAATGTCCCTCCACACCGTCCCATCACACACTCCCGGGGTCAGACACAGAGAGATTATTCCTCTACACGGTCCCATCAAACACTCCCGGGGTCAGACACAGAGTGATTATTCCTCTACACCTTCCCATCAAACTCACCCGCGGTCAGACACAGAGTGAATCTCCCTCCACGCCGGCCCAACACACACTCCCGGTGTCAGATACAGAGTGATTATTCCTCTACACGGTAGCATCAAACACTCCGTGTGTCAGACAGACTGTGATTATTCCTCTAAACGGTCCCATCAAACACTCCCGGGGTCAGACACAGAGTGAATCTCCCTCCACGCCGTCCCATCACACACTCCCGGGGTCAGACACAGAGTGATTATTCCGCTACACGGTACCATCAAACAATCCCGGGGTCAGACACAGAGTGATTATTCCTCTACACCGTCCCAACACACACTCCCGGGGTCAGACTCAGAGTGATTATTCCTCTACTCGGTCCCATCAAACACGCCCTGCGTCAGACACAGAGTGAATCTCCCTCTACACGGCCCATCACACACTCCCGGGATCAGACACATAGTGAACCACCCTCCACATCGTCCCAGCACACACTCCCGGGGTCAGACACAGTCTGATTATTCCTCTACAGCGCCCATCACACACTCCCGGGGTCAGACACACATTGAATCTCACTCCACACCGTCCTATCACACACTCCAATGGTCAGACACAGAGTGATTATTCCTCTAAACAGTCCCATCAAACACTCCGTGTGTCAGACAGACAGTGATTATTCCTCTAAACGGTCCCATCAAACACTCCCGGGGTCAGACACAGAGTGAATCTCCCTCCACTCCGTCCCATCACACACTCCCGGGGTCAACACATAGTGATTATTCCGCTACACGGTACCATCAAACAATCCCGGGGTCAGACACAGAGTGAATCTCCCTCCACACCGTCCCGTCACAAACTCCCTGGGTCAGACACAGAGTGATTATTCCTCTACACCGTCCCAACACACACTCCCGGGGTCAGACTCAGAGTGATTATTCCTCTACACGGTCCCATCAAACACTCCCGGGGTCAGACACAGAGTGAATCTCCCTCCACACCGTCCCGTCACAAACTCCCTGGGTCAGACACAGAGTGATTATTCCTCTACACCGCCCATCACACTCTCCCGGGGTCAGACACAGAGTTAATCTCCCTCCACACCGTCCGAACACACACTCCCGGGGTCAGACACAGAGAGATTATTCCTCTACACGGTCCCATCAAACTCTCCCTGGGTCAGACACAGAGTGATTATTCCTCTACACCTTCCCATCAAACTCACCCGGGGTCAGACAGAGAGTGAATCTCCGTCCACACCGTCCCAAATCACACTCACGGGGTCAGACTCAGAATGATTATTCCACTACACGGTCCCATCAAACTCACCCGGGGTCAGACACAGAGTGAATCTCCCTCCACGCCGGCCCATCACACACTCCCGGGGTCAAACACAGACTGATTATACCTCTACACGGTAGCATCAAACACTCCGTGTGTCAGACAGACAGTGATTATTCCTCTAAACGGTCCCATCAAACACTCCCGGGGTCAGACACAGAGTGAATCTCCCCCCACGCCGTCCCATCACACACTCCCGGGGTCAACACATAGTGATTATTCCGCTACACGGTACCATCAAACAATCCCGGGGTCAGACACAGAGTGATTATTCCTCTGCACCGTCCCAACACACACTCCCGGGGTCAGACACAGAGTGAATCTCCCTCCACACCGTCCCGTCACAAACTCCCTGGGTCAGACACAGAGTGATTATTCCTCTACACCGCCCATCACACTCTCCCGGAGTCAGACACAGAGTTAATCTCCCTCCACACCGTCCGAACACACACTCCCGTGGTCAGACACAGAGAGATTATTCCTCTACACGGTCCCATCAAACTCTCCCTGGGTCAGACACAGAGTGATTATTCCTCTACACCTTCCCATCAAACTCACCCGGGGTCAGACACAGAGTGAATCTCCCTCCACGCCGGCCCATCACACACTCCCGGGGTCAGACACAGAGTGATTATTCCTCTACACGGTCACATCAAACACTCCCGGGGTCAGACACAAAGTGAATCTCCGTCCAACCCGTCCCAACACACACTACCGGGGTCAGCCTCAGAGTGATTATTCCTCTACACGTTCCCATCAAACACTCCCGGGGTCAGACACAGTGTGAATCTCCCTCCACACCGTCCCGTCACAAACTCCCTGGGTCAGACACAGAGTGATTATTCCTCTACACCGCCTATCACACTCTCCCGGGGTCAGACACAGAGTTAATCTCCCTCCACACCGTCCCATCACACACTCCCGGGGTCAGACACAGAGAGATTATTCCTCTACACGGTCCCATCAAACTCACCCGGGGTCAGACACAGAGTGATTATTCCTCCACACGGTCCCATCTAAACCTCCCGGGGTCAGACACAGAGTGATTATTCCTCTACACCTTCCCATCAAACTCACCAGGGGTCAGACACAGAGTGAATCTCCCTTAACGCCGGCCCATCACACACTCCCTGGGTCGGACACAGAGTGATTATTCCTCTTCTCGGTCCCATCAAACACTCCCGGGTTCAGACACAGAGTGAATCTCCCTCCACACCGTCCCATCACACACTCCCGGGGTCAGACACAGTGTGATTATTTCTCTACACTGTCCCATCACACACGCCCTGGGTCAGACACATAGTGAATCTCCCTCTACACGGCCCAGCACACACTCCCGGGGTCAGACACAGAGTGATTATTCCTCTACAGCGCCCATCACACACTCCCGGTGTCAGACACACAGTGAAACTCCCTCCACACCGTCCCATCACACACTCCAATGGTCAGACACAGAGTGATTATTCCTCTAAACAGTCCCATCAAACACTCCCGGGGTCAGACACAGAGTGATTATTCCTCTACACGGTCCCATCAAACACTTTCGACGGTCAGACACAGAGTGATTATTCCTGTACACGGTCCCATCAAACACTCCCGGGGTCAGACACAAAGTGAATCTCCGTCCACACCGTCCCAACGCACACTCCCGGGTTCAGACACAGAATGATTATTCCTCTACACGGTCCCATCAAACTCACCCGGGGTCAGACACAGAGTGAATCTCCGTCCACACCGTCCCAACACACACTCCCGGGGTCAGACACAGAGTGAATCTAAGTCCACACCGTCCCAACACACACTCACGGGGTCAGACTCAAAATGATTATTCCACTACACCGTCCCAACAAACTCACCCGGGGTCAGACACAGAGTGAATCTCCCTCCACGCCGGCCCATCAAACACTCCCGGGGTCAGACACACAGTGAATCTCCCTCCACACCGTCCCGTCACAAACTCCCTGGTTCAGACACAGAGTGATTATTCCTCTACACCGCCCATCACACTCTCCCGGGGTCAGACACAGAGTTAATGTCCCTCCACACCGTCCCATCACACACTCCCGGGGTCAGACACAGAGTGATTATTCCTCTACACCGCCCATCACACTCTCCCGGGGTCAGACACAGAGTTAATCTCCCTCCACACCGTCCGAACACACACTCCCGGGGTCAGACACAGAGAGATTATTCCTCTACACGGTCCCATCAAACTCTCCCTGGGTCAGACACAGAGTGATTATTCCTCTACACCTTCCCATCAAACTCACCCGGGGTCAGACACAGAGTGAATCTCCGTCCACACCGTCCCAAAACACACTCACGGGGTCAGACTCAGAATGATTATTCCACTACACGGTCCCAACAAACTCACCCGGGGTCAGACACAGAGTGAATCTCCCTCCACGCCGGCCCATCACACACTCCCGGGGTCAAACACAGACTGATTATTCCTCTACACGGTAGCATCAAACACTCCGTGTGTCAGACAGACAGTGATTATTCCTCTAAACGGTCCCATCAAACACTCCCGGGGTCAGACACAGAGTGAATCTCCCCCCACGCCGTCCCATCACACACTCCCGGGGTCAACACATAGTGATTATTCCGCTACACGGTACCATCAAACAATCCCGGGGTCAGACACAGAGTGATTATTCCTCTGCACCGTCCCAACACACACTCCCGGGGTCAGACACAGAGTGAATCTCCCTCCACACCGTCCCGTCACAAACTCCCTGGGTCAGACACAGAGTGATTATTCCTCTACACCGCCCATCACACTCTCCCGGAGTCAGACACAGAGTTAATCTCCCTCCACACCGTCCGAACACACACTCCCGGGGTCAGACACAGAGAGATTATTCCTCTACACGGTCCCATCAAACTCACCCGGGGTCAGACACAGAGTGATTATTCCTCCACACGGTCCCATCTAAACCTCCCGGGGTCAGACACAGAGTGATTATTCCTCTACACCTTCCCATCAAACTCACCAGGGGTCAGACACAGAGTGAATCTCCCTTAACGCCGGCCCATCACACACTCCCTGGGTCGGACACAGAGTGATTATTCCTCTTCTCGGTCCCATCAAACACTCCCGGGTTCAGACACAGAGTGAATCTCCCTCCACACCGTCCCATCACACACTCCCGGGGTCAGACACAGAGTGATTATTTCTCTACACTGGCCCATCACACACGCCCTGGGTCAGACACATAGTGAATCTCCCTCTACACGGCCCAGCACACACTCCCGGGGTCAGACACAGAGTGATTATTCCTCTACAGCGCCCATCACACACTCCCGGGGTCAGACACACAGTGAAACTCCCTCCACACCGTCCCATCACACACTCCAATGGTCAGACACAGAGTGATTATTCCTCTAAACGGTCCCATCAAACACTCCCGGGGTCAGACACAGAGTGAATCTCCCCCCACGCCGTCCCATCACACACTCCCGGGGTCAACACATAGTGATTATTCCGCTACACGGTACCATCAAACAATCCCGGGGTCAGACACAGAGTGATTATTCCTCTGCACCGTCCCAACACACACTCCCGGGGTCAGACACAGAGTGAATCTCCCTCCACACCGTCCCGTCACAAACTCCCTGGGTCAGACACAGAGTGATTATTCCTCTACACCGCCCATCACACTCTCCCGGAGTCAGACACAGAGTTAATCTCCCTCCACACCGTCCGAACACACACTCCCGTGGTCAGACACAGAGAGATTATTCCTCTACACGGTCCCATCAAACTCTCCCTGGGTCAGACACAGAGTGATTATTCCTCTACACCTTCCCATCAAACTCACCCGGGGTCAGACACAGAGTGAATCTCCCTCCACGCCGGCCCATCACACACTCCCGGGGTCAGACACAGAGTGATTATTCCTCTACACGGTCACATCAAACACTCCCGGGGTCAGACACAAAGTGAATCTCCGTCCAACCCGTCCCAACACACACTACCGGGGTCAGCCTCAGAGTGATTATTCCTCTACACGTTCCCATCAAACACTCCCGGGGTCAGACACAGTGTGAATCTCCCTCCACACCGTCCCGTCACAAACTCCCTGGGTCAGACACAGAGTGATTATTCCTCTACACCGCCTATCACACTCTCCCGGGGTCAGACACAGAGTTAATCTCCCTCCACACCGTCCCATCACACACTCCCGGGGTCAGACACAAAGAGATTATTCCTCTACACGGTCCCATCAAACTCACCCGGGGTCAGACACAGAGTGATTATTCCTCCACACGGTCCCATCTAAACCTCCCGGGGTCAGACACAGAGTGATTATTCCTCTACACCTTCCCATCAAACTCACCAGGGGTCAGACACAGAGTGAATCTCCCTTAACGCCGGCCCATCACACACTCCCTGGGTCGGACACAGAGTGATTATTCCTCTTCTCGGTCCCATCAAACACTCCCGGGTTCAGACACAGAGTGAATCTCCCTCCACACCGTCCCATCACACACTCCCGGGGTCAGACACAGTGTGATTATTTCTCTACACTGTCCCATCACACACGCCCTGGGTCAGACACATAGTGAATCTCCCTCTACACGGCCCAGCACACACTCCCGGGGTCAGACACAGAGTGATTATTCCTCTACAGCGCCCATCACACACTCCCGGTGTCAGACACACAGTGAAACTCCCTCCACACCGTCCCATCACACACTCCAATGGTCAGACACAGAGTGATTATTCCTCTAAACAGTCCCATCAAACACTCCCGGGGTCAGACACAGAGTGATTATTCCTCTACACGGTCCCATCAAACACTTTCGGCGGTCAGACACAGAGTGATTATTCCTGTACACGGTCCCATCAAACACTCCCGGGGTCAGACACAAAGTGAATCTCCGTCCACACCGTCCCAACGCACACTCCCGGGTTCAGACACAGAATGATTATTCCTCTACACGGTCCCATCAAACTCACCCGGGGTCAGACACAGAGTGAATCTCCGTCCACACCGTCCCAACACACACTCCCGGGGTCAGACACAGAGTGAATCTAAGTCCACACCGTCCCAACACACACTCACGGGGTCAGACTCAAAATGATTATTCCACTACACCGTCCCAACAAACTCACCCGGGGTCAGACACAGAGTGAATCTCCCTCCACGCCGGCCCATCAAACACTCCCGGGGTCAGACACACAGTGAATCTCCCTCCACACCGTCCCGTCACAAACTCCCTGGTTCAGACACAGAGTGATTATTCCTCTACACCGCCCATCACACTCTCCCGGGGTCAGACACAGAGTTAATGTCCCTCCACACCGTCCCATCACACACTCCCGGGGTCAGACACAGAGTGATTATTCCTCTACACCGCCCATCACACTCTCCCGGGGTCAGACACAGAGTTAATCTCCCTCCACACCGTCCGAACACACACTCCCGGGGTCAGACACAGAGAGATTATTCCTCTACACGGTCCCATCAAACTCTCCCTGGGTCAGACACAGAGTGATTATTCCTCTACACCTTCCCATCAAACTCACCCGGGGTCAGACACAGAGTGAATCTCCGTCCACACCGTCCCAAAACACACTCACGGGGTCAGACTCAGAATGATTATTCCACTACACGGTCCCAACAAACTCACCCGGGGTCAGACACAGAGTGAATCTCCCTCCACGCCGGCCCATCACACACTCCCGGGGTCAAACACAGACTGATTATTCCTCTACACGGTAGCATCAAACACTCCGTGTGTCAGACAGACAGTGATTATTCCTCTAAACGGTCCCATCAAACACTCCCGGGGTCAGACACAGAGTGAATCTCCCCCCACGCCGTCCCATCACACACTCCCGGGGTCAACACATAGTGATTATTCCGCTACACGGTACCATCAAACAATCCCGGGGTCAGACACAGAGTGATTATTCCTCTGCACCGTCCCAACACACACTCCCGGGGTCAGACACAGAGTGAATCTCCCTCCACACCGTCCCGTCACAAACTCCCTGGGTCAGACACAGAGTGATTATTCCTCTACACCGCCCATCACACTCTCCCGGAGTCAGACACAGAGTTAATCTCCCTCCACACCGTCCGAACACACACTCCCGGGGTCAGACACAGAGAGATTATTCCTCTACACGGTCCCATCAAACTCACCCGGGGTCAGACACAGAGTGATTATTCCTCCACACGGTCCCATCTAAACTTCCCGGGGTCAGACACAGAGTGATTATTCCTCTACACCTTCCCATCAAACTCACCAGGGGTCAGACACAGAGTGAATCTCCCTTAACGCCGGCCCATCACACACTCCCTGGGTCGGACACAGAGTGATTATTCCTCTTCTCGGTCCCATCAAACACTCCCGGGTTCAGACACAGAGTGAATCTCCCTCCACACCGTCCCATCACACACTCCCGGGGTCAGACACAGAGTGATTATTTCTCTACACTGTCCCATCACACACGCCCTGGGTCAGACACATAGTGAATCTCCCTCTACACGGCCCAGCACACACTCCCGGGGTCAGACACAGAGTGATTATTCCTCTACAGCGCCCATCACACACTCCCGGGGTCAGACACACAGTGAATCTCCCTCCACACCGTCCCGTCACAAACTCCCTGGTTCAGACACAGAGTGATTATTCCTCTACACGGCCCAGCACACACTCCCGGGGTCAGACACAGAGTGATTATTCCTCTACAGCGCCCATCAAACACTCCCGGGGTCAGACACAGAGTGATTATTCCTGTACACGGTCCCATCAAACACTCCCGGGGTCAGACACAGAGTGAATCTCCGTCCACACCGTCCCAACACACACTCCCGGGGTCAGACACAGAGTGAATCTAAGTCCACACCGTTCCAACACACACTCACGGGGTCAGACTCAGAATGATTATTCCACTACACGGTCCCAACAAACTCACCCGGGGTCAGACACAGAGTGAATCTCCCTCCACGCCGGCCCGTCACAAACTCCCTGGTTCAGACACAGAGTGATTATTCCTCTACACCGCCCATCACACTCTCCCGGGGTCAGACACAGAGTTAATGTCCCTCCACACCGTCCCATCACACACTCCCGGGGTCAGACACAGAGAGATTATTCCTCTACACGGTCCCATCAAACACACCCGGGGTCAGACACAGAGTGATTATTCCTCTACACGGTCCCATCCATCTCTCCCGGGGTCAGACACAAAGTGAATCTCCGTCCACACCGTCCCAACACACACTCCCGGGGTCAGACTCAGAGTGATTATTCCTCTACACGTTCCCATCAAACACTCCCGGTGTCAGACACAGAGTGAATCTCTCTCCACACCGTCCCGTCACAAACTCCCTGGGTCAGTCACAGAGTGATTATTCCTCTACACCGCCCATCACACTCTCCGGGGGTCAGACACAGAGTTAATCTCCCTCCACACCGTCCCATCACACACTCCCGGGCTCAGACACAGAGAGATTATTCCTCTACACGGTCCCATCAAACTCACGAGGGGTCAGACACAGAGTGATTATTCCTCCACACGGTCCCATCAAACACTCCCGGGGTCAGACACAGAGTGATTATTCCTCTACACCTTCCCATCAAACTCACCCGGGGTCAGACACAGAGTGAATCTCCCTCCACACCGTCCCATCACACACTCCTGGGGTCAGACACAGAGTGATTATTTCTCTACACTGTCCCATCACACACGCCCTGGGTCAGACACAGAGTGCATCTCCCTCTACACGGCCCAATCACACATTCCCGGGATCAGACACATAGTGAACCACCCTCCACATCGTCCCAGCACACACTCCCGGGGTCAGACACAGAGTGATTATTCCTCTACAGCGCCCAGCACACACTCCCGGGGTCAGACACACAGTGAATCTCCCTCCACACCGTCCCATCACACACTCCAATGGTCAGACACAGAGTGATTATTGCTCTAAACTGTCCCATCAAACACTCCCGGGGTCAGACACAGAGTGATTATTCCTCTACACGGTCCCATCAAACACTCCCGGCGGTCATACACAGAGTGATTATTCCTGTACACGGTCCCATCAAACACTCCTGGGGTCAGACACAAAGTGAATCTCCGTCCACACCGTCTCAACACACACTCCCGGGGTCAGACTCAGAATGATTATTCCTCTACACGGTCCCATCAAACTCACCAGGGGTCAGACACAGAGTGAATCGCCGTCCACACCGTCCCAACACACACTCCCGGGGTCAGACACAGAGTGAATCTCCGTCCACACCGTCCCAACACACACTCACGGGGTCAGACTCAGAATGATTACTCCACTACACGGTCCCATCAAACTCACCCGGGGTCAGTCACAGAGTGAATCTCCCTCCACGCCGGCCCATCACACACTCCCGGGGTCAGACACAGAGTGATTATTCCTCTACACGGTCCCATCAAACACTCCCGGGGTCAGACACACAGCGAATCTCCCTCCACACCGTCCCATCACACACTCTCGGGGTCAGACACAGAGTGATTATTCCTCTACACGGTCCCATCAAACACTCCCGGGGTCAGACACAGAGTTATTATTCCTCTACACGGTCCCATCAAACACTCCCGGGGTCAGACACAGAGTGAATCTCCCTCCACACCGTCCCGTCACAAACTCCCTGGTTCAGACACAGAGTGATTATTCCTCTACACCGCCAATCACACTCTCCCGGGGTCAGAAACAGAGTGAATCTCCCTCCACACCGTCCCGTCACAAACTCCCTGGTTCAGACACAGACTGATTATTCCTCTACACGGTCCCATCAAACACTCCTGGGGTCAGACACAGAGTGATTATTCCTCTACAACTTCCCATCAAACTCACCCGCGGTCAGACACAGAGTGAATCTCCCTCCACGCCGGCCCAACACACACTCCCGGGGTCAGATACAGAGTGATTATTCCTCTACACGGTAGCATCAAACACTCCGTGTGTCAGACAGACAGTGATTATTCCTATAAACGGTCCCATCAAACACTCCCGGGGTCAGACACAGAGTGAATCTCACTGCACGCCGTCCCATCACACACTCCCGGGGTCAGACACAGAGTGATTATTCCGCTACACGGTACCATCAAACAGTCCCGGGGTCAGACACAGAGTGATTATTCCTCTACACCGTCCCAACACACTCTCCCGGGGTCAGACACAGAGTGATTATTCCTCTACACGGTCCCATCAAACACTCCCGGGGTCAGACACAGAGTGAATCTCCCTCCACACCGTCCCGTCCAAACTCCCTGGGTCAGACACAGAGTGATTATTCCTCTACACCGCCCATCACACTCTCCCGGGGTCAGACACAAGAGTTAATCTCCCTCCACACCGTCCGATCACACACTCCCGGGGTCAGACACAGAGAGATTATTCCTCTACACGGTCCCATCAAACTCTCCCGGGGTCAGACACAGAGTCATTTTTCCTCTACACCTTCCCATCAAACTCACCCGGGGTCAGACACAGAGTGAATCTCCCTCCACGCCGGCCAATCACACACTCCCGGGGTCAGACACAGAGTGATTATTCCTCTACACGGTCCCATCAAACACTCCCGGGGTCAGACACAGTGAAGCTCCCTGCACACCGTCCCAAAACACACTCGCGGGGTTAGACTCAGAGTGATTATTCCTCTACACGTTCCCATCAAACACGCCAGGGGTAAGACACAGAGTGAATCTCCCTCCACACCGTCCCGTCACAAACTCCCTGGGTCAGACACAGAGTGATTATTCCTCTACACCGCCCATCACACTCTCCCGGGGTCAGTCACAGAGTTAATCTCCCTCCACACCGTCCCATCACACACTCCCGGGGTCAGACACAGAGAGATTATTCCTCTACACGGTCCCATCAAACACTCCCGGGGTCAGACAAAGAGTCATTATTCCTCTACACCTTTCCATCAAACTCACCCGGGGTCAGACACAGAGTGATTATTCCTCTACACGGTCCCAGCAAACACTCCCGGGGTCAGACACAGAGCGATTATTCCTCTACACCTTCCCATCAAACTCACCTGGTGTCAGACACAGAGAGAATCTCCCTCCACGCCGGCCCAACACACTCTCCCGGGGTCAGATACAGAGTGATTATTCCTCTACACGGTAGCATCAAACACTCCGTGTGTCAGACAGACAGTGATTATTCCTCTAAACGGTCCGATCAAACACTCCCGGGGTCAGACACAGAGTGAATCTCCCTCCACGCCGTCCCATCACACACTCCCGGCGTCAGACACAGAGTGATTATTCCTCTACACGGTCCCATCAAACTCACCCGGGGTCAGACACAGAGTGATTATTCCTCTACACCTTCCCATCAAACACTCCCGGGGTCAGACACACAGTGAATCTCCCTCCACACCGTCCCATCACACACTCCCGGGGTCAGACACAGAGTGATTATTCCTCTACACGGTCCCATCAAACACTCCCGGGGTCAGACACAGAGTGATTATTCCTCTACACGGTCCCATCAAACACTCCCGGGGTCAGACACAGAGTGAATCCCCCTCCACACCGTCCGGTCACAAACTCCCTGGTTCAGACACAGAGTGATTATTCCTCTACACCGCCCATCACACTCTCCGGGGGTCAGACACAGAGTTAATGTCCCTCCACACCGTCCCATCACACTCTCCCGGGGTCAGACACAGAGAGATTATTCCTCTACACGGTCCCATCAAACACTCCCGGGGTCAGACACAGAGTGATTATTCCTCTACACCTTCCCATCAAACTCACCCGCGGTCAGACACAGAGTGAATCTCCCTCCAGGCCGGCCCAACACACACTCACGGGGTCAGATACAGAGTGATTATTCCTCTACACGGTAGCATCAAACACTCGTGTGTCAGACAGACAGTGATTATTCCTAGAAACGGTCCCATCAAACACTACCGGGGTCAGACTCAGAGTGATTATTCCTCTACACGGTCCCATCAAACACTCCCGGGGTCAGACACAGAGTGAATCTCCCTCCACACCGTCCCGTCACAAACTCCCTGGGTCAGACACAGAATGATTATTTCTCTACACCGCCCATCACACTCTCCCGGGGTCAGACACAGAGTTAGTGTCCCTCCGCACCGTCCCATCACACACTCCCGGAGTCAGACACAGAGAGATTATTCCTCTACACGGTCCCATCAAACACTCCCGGGGTCAGACACAGAGTGATTATTCATCTACACCTTCCCATCAAACTCACCCGCGGTCAGACACAGAGTGAATCTCCCTCCACGCCGGCCCAACACACACTCCCGGGGTCAGATACAGAGTGATTATTCCTCTACACGGTAGCATCAAACACTCCGTGTGTCAGACAGACAGTGATTATTCCTCTAAACGGTCCCATCAAACACTCCCGGGGTCAGACACAGAGTGAATCTCCCTCCACGCCGTCCCATCACACACTCCCGGGGTCAGACACAGAGTGATTATTCCGCTACACGGTACCATCATACAATCCCGGGGTCAGACACAGAGTGATTATTCCTCTGCACCGTCCCAACACACACTCCCGGGGTCAGATACAGAGTGATTATTCCTCTACACGTTCCCATCAAACACTCCAGGGGTAAGACACAGAGTGAATCTCCCTCCACACCGTCCCGTCACAAACTCCCGGGGTCAGTCACAGAGTTAATCTCCCTCCACACCGTCCCATCACACACTCCCGGGGTCAGACACAGAGAGATTATTCCTCTACACGGTCCCATCAAACACTCCCGGGGTCAGACACAGAGTGATTATTCCTCTACACCTTTCCATCAAACTCACCCGGGGTCAGACACAGAGTGATTATTCCTCTACACGGTCCCAGCAAACACTCCCGGGGTCAGACACAGAGCGATTATTCCTCTACACCTTCCCATCAAACTCACCTGGTGTCAGACACAGAGAGAATCTCCCTCCACGCCGGCCCAACACACACTCCCGGGGTCAGATACAGAGTGATTATTCCTCTACACGGTAGCATCAAACACTCCGTGTGTCAGACAGACAGTGATTATTCCTCTAAACGGTCCGATCAAACACTCCCGGGGTCAGACACAGAGTGAATCTCCCTCCACGCCGTCCCATCACACACTCCCGGGGTCAGACACAGAGTGATTATTCCTCTGCACCGTCCCAACACACACTCCCGGGGTCAGACACAGAGTTAATCTCCCTCCACACCGTCCGATCACACACTCCCGGGGTCAGACACAGAGAGATTATTCCTCTACACGGTCCCATCAAACTCACCCTGGGTCAGACACAGAGTGATTATTCCTCTACACCTTCCCATCAAACACTCCCGGGGTCAGACACACAGTGAATCTCCCTCCACACCGTCCCATCACACACTCCCGGGGTCAGACACAGAGTGATTATTCCTCTACACGGTCCCATCAAACACTCCCGGGGTCAGACACAGAGTGATTATTCCTCTACACGGTCCCATCAAACACTCCCGGGGTCAGACACAGAGTGAATCTCCCTCCACACCGTCCGGTCACAAACTCCCTGGTTCAGACACAGAGTGATTATTCCTCTACACCGCCCATCACACTCTCCGGGGGTCAGACACAGAGTTAATGTCCCTCCACACCGTCCCATCACACTCTCCCGGGGTCAGACACAGAGAGATTATTCCTCTACACGGTCCCATCAAACACTCCCGGGGTCAGACACAGAGTGATTATTCCTCTACACCTTCCCATCAAACTCACCCGCGGTCAGACACAGAGTGAATCTCCCTCCAGGCCGGCCCAACACACACTCCCGGGGTCAGATACAGAGTGATTATTCCTCTACACGGTAGCATCAAACACTCGTGTGTCAGACAGACAGTGATTATTCCTCTAAACGGTCCCATCAAACACTCCCGGTGTCAGACTCAGAGTGATTATTCCTCTACACGGTCCCATCAAACACTCCCGGGGTCAGACACAGAGTGAATCTCCCTCCACACCGTCCCGTCACAAACTCCCTGGGTCAGACACAGAATGATTATTCCTCTACACCGCCCATCACACTCTCCCGGGGTCAGACACAGAGTTAGTGTCCCTCCGCACCGTCCCATCACACACTCCCGGAGTCAGACACAGAGAGATTATTCCTCTACACGGTCCCATCAAACACTCCCGGGGTCAGACACAGAGTGATTATTCATCTACACCTTCCCATCAAACTCACCCGCGGTCAGACACAGAGTGAATCTCCCTCCACGCCGGCCCAACACACACTCCCGGGGTCAGATACAGAGTGATTATTCCTCTACACGGTAGCATCAAACACTCCGTGTGTCAGACAGACAGTGATTATTCCTCTAAACGGTCCCATCAAACACTCCCGGGGTCAGACACAGAGTGAATCTCCCTCCACGCCGTCCCATCACACACTCCCGGGGTCAGACACAGAGTGATTATTCCGCTACACGGTACCATCATACAATCCCGGGGTCAGACACAGAGTGATTATTCCTCTGCACCGTCCCAACACACACTCCCGGGGTCAGATACAGAGTGATTATTCCTCTACACGGTAGCATCAAACACTCGTGTGTCAGACAGACAGTGATTATTCCTCTAAACGGTCCCATCAAACACTCCCGGGGTCAGACACAGAGTGATTATTCCTCTGCACCGTCCCAACACACACTCCCGGGGTCAGATACAGAGTGATTATTCCTCTACACGGTAGCATCAAACACTCGTGTGTCAGACAGACAGTGATTATTCCTCTAAACGGTCCCATCAAACACTCCCGGGGTCAGACACAGAGTGAATCTCCCTCCACACCGTCCCGTCACAAACTCCCTGGGTCAGACACAGAGTGATTATTCCTCTACACCGCCCATCACACTCTCCCGGCGTCATACACAGAGTTAGTGTCCCTCCGCACCGTCCCATCACACACTCCCGGGGTCAGACACAGAGAGATTATTCCTCTACACGGTCCCATCAAACACTCCCGGGGTCAGACACAGAGTGATTATTCCTCTACACCTTCCCATCAAACTCACCCGCGGTCAGACACAGAGTGAATCTCCCTGCACGCCGGCCCAACACACACTCCCGGGGTCAGATACAGAGTGATTATTCCTCTACACGGTAGCATCAAACACTCCGTGTGTCAGACAGACAGTGATTATTCCTCTAAACGGTCCCATCAAACACTCCCGGGGTCAGACACAGAGTGAATCTCCCTCCACGCCGTCCCATCACACACTCCCGGGGTCAGACACAGAGTGATTATTCCGCTACACGGTACCATCATACAATCCCGGGGTCAGACACAGAGTGATTATTCCTCTGCACCGTCCCAACACACACTCCCGGGGTCAGACTCAGAGTGATTATTCCTCTACACGGTCCCATCAAACACTCCCGGGGTCAGACACAGAGTGAATCTCCCTCCACACCGTCCCGTCCAAACTCCCTGGGTCAGACACAGAGTGATTATTCCTCTACACCGCCCATCACACTCTCCCGGGGACAGACACAGAGTTAATCTCCCTCCACACCGTCCGATCACACACTCCCGGGGTCAGACACAGAGAGATTATTCCTCTACACTGTCCCATCAAACTCTCCCGGGGTCAGACACAGAGTGATTATTCCTCTACACCTTCCCATCAAACATTCCCGGGGTCAGACACACAGTGAATCTCCCTCCACACCGTCCCATCACACTCTCCCGGGGTCAGACACAGAGTGATTATTCCTCTACACGGTACCATCAAACACTCCCGGGGTCAGACACAGAGTGATTATTCCTCTACACGGTCCCATCAAACACTCCCGGGGTCAGACAGAGAGTGAATCTCCCTCCACACCGTCCAGTCACAAACTACCTGGGTCAGACACAGAGTGATTATTCCTCTACACCGCCCATCACACTCTCCCGGGGTCAGACACAGAGTTAATGTCCCTCCACACCGTCCCATCACACACTCCCGGGGTCAGACACAGAGAGATTATTCCTCTACACGGTCCCATCAAACACTCCCGGGGTCAGACACAGAGTGATTATTCCTCTACACCTTCCCATCAAACTCACCCGCGGTCAGACACAGAGTGAATCTCCCTCCACGCCGGCACAACACACACTCCCGGGGTCAGATACAGAGTGATTATTCCTCTACACGGTAGCATCAAACACTCGTGTGTCAGACAGACAGTGATTATACCTCTAAACGGTCCCATCAATCACTCCCGGGGTCAGACACAGAGTGAATCTCCCTCCACGCCGTCCCATCACACACTCCCGGGGTCAGACACAGAGTGATTATTCCCCTACACGGTACCATCAAACAATCCCGGGGTCAGACACAGAGTGATTATTCCTCTACACCGTCCCAACACACATTCCCGGGGTGAGACTCAGAGTGATTATTCCACTACACGGTCCCATCAAACACTCCCGGGGTCAGACACAGAGTGAATCTCCCTCCACACCGTCCCGTCCAAACTCCCTGGGTCAGACACAGAGTGATTATTCCTCTACACCGCCCATCACACTCTCCCGGGGTCAGACACAGAGTTAATCTCCCTCCACACCGTCCGATCACACACTCCCGGGGTCAGACACAGAGACTCTACACCGTCCCATCAAACACTCCCGGGGTCAGACACAGAGTGATTATTCCTCTACACCTCCCCATCAAACTCACCCGGGGTCAGACACAGAGTGAATCTCCCTCCACGCCGGCCCATCACACACTCCCGGGGTCAGACACAAAGTGAATCTCCGTACACACCGTCCCAACACACACTCCCGAGGACAGACTCAGAGTGATTATTCCTCTACACGTTCCCATCAAACACTCCCGGGGTCAGACACAGAGTGAATCTCCCTCCACACCGTCCCGTCACAAACTCCCTGGGTCAGACACAGAGTGATTATTCCTCTACACCGCCCATCACACTCTCCCGGGGACAGAAACAGAGTTAATCTCCCTCCACACCGTCCCATCACACACTCCCGTGGTCAGACACAGAGAGATTATTCCTCTACACGGTCCCATCAAACACTCCCGGGGTCAGACACAGAGTGATTATTCCTCTACACCTTTCCATCAAACTCACCCGGGGTCAGAAACAGAGTGATTATTCCTCTACACGGTCCCATCAAACACTCCCGGGGTCAGACACAGAGCGATTATTCCTCTACACCTTCCCATCAAACTGACCCGGGGTCAGACACAGAGTGAATCTCCCTCTACACGGCCCATCACACACTCCCGGGATCAGACACATATTGAACCACCCTCCACATCGTCCCAGCACACACACCCGGGGTCAGACACAGAGTGATTATTCCTCTACACAGTCCCATCAAACACTCCCGGGGTCAGACACAAAGTGAATCTCCGTCCACACCGTCCCGTCACAAACTCCCTGGTTCAGACACAGAGTGATTATTCCTCTACACCGCCCATCACACTCTCCCGGGGTCAGACACAGAGTTAATCTCCCTCCACACCGTCCCATCACACTCTACCGGGGTCAGACACAGAGAGATTATTCCTCTACACGGTCCCATCAAACACTCCCGGGGTCAGACACAGAGTGATTATTCCTCTACACCTTTCCATCAAACTCACCCGGGGTCAGACACAGAGTGATTATTCCTCTACACGGTCCCATCAAACACTCCCGGGGTCAGACACAGAGCGATTATTCCTCTACACCTTCCCATCAAACTCACCCGGGGTCAGACACAGAGTGAATCTCCCTCTACACGGCCCATCACACACTCCCGGGATCAGACACATAGTGAACCACCCTCCACATCGTCCCAGCACACACTCCCGGGGTCAGACACACAGAATCTCCCTCCACACCGTCCCATCACACACTCCAATGGTCAGACACAGAGTGATTATTCCTCTAAACGGTCCCATCAAACACTCCCGGGGTCAGACACAGAGTGATTATTCCTCTACACGGTCCCATCAAACACTCCCGGGGTCAGACACAGAGTGATTATTCCTCTACACGGTCCCATCAAACTCTCCCGTGGTCAGACACAGAGTGAATCTCCGTCCACACCGTCCCAATACACACTCCCGGGGTCAGACACAGAGTGAATCTCCGTCCACACCTTCCCAACACACACTCACGGGGTCAGACTCAGAATGATTATTCCACTACACGGTCCCATCAAACTCACCCGGGGTCAGACACAGAGTCAATCTCCCTCCACGCCGGCCCATCACACACTCCCGGGGTCAGACACAGAGTGATTATTCCTCTACACGGTCCCATCAAACACTCCCGGGGTCAGACACAGAGTGATTATTCCTCTACACGGTCCCATCAAACACTCCCGGGGTCAGACACAGAGTGAATCTCCCTCCACACCGTCCCGTCACAAACTCCCTGGGTCAGACACAGAGTGATTATTCCTCTACACCGCCCATCACACTCTCCCGGGGTCAGACACAGAGTTAATGTCCCTCCACACCGTCCCATCACACACTCCCGGGGTCAGACACAGAGAGATTATTCCTCTACACGGTCCCAACAAACACTCCCGGGGTCAGACACAGAGTGATTATTCCTCTACACCTTCCCATCAAACTCACCCGCGGTCAGACACAGAGTGAATCTCCCTCCACGCCGGCCCAACACACTCTCCCGGGGTCAGATACAGAGTGATTATTCCTCTACACGGTAGCATCAAACACTCCGTGTGTCAGACAGACAGTGATTATTCCTCTAAACGGTCCCATCAAACACTCCCGGGGTCTGACACAGAGTGAATCTCCCTCCACGCCGTCCCATCAAACACTCCCGGGGTCAGACACAGAATGATTATTCCTCTACACGGTCCCATCAAACACTCCCGGGGTCAGACACAGAGTGATTATTCCTCTACACGGTCCCATCAAACTCTCCCGTGGTCAGACACAGAGTGAATCTCCGTCCACACCGTCCCAACACACACTCCCGGGGTCAGACACAGAGTGAATCTCCGTCCACACCGTCCCAACACACTCTCCCGGGGTCCGACACAGAGTTAATGTCCCTCCACACCGTCCCATCACACACTCCCGGGGTCAGACACAGAGAGATTATTCCTCTACACGGTCCCAACAAACACTCCCGTGGTCAGACACAGAGTGATTATTCCTCTACACCTTCCCATCAAACTCACGCGCGGTCAGACACAGTGTGAATCTCCCTCCACGCCGGCCCAACACACACTCCCGGGGTCAGATACAGAGTGATTATTCCTCTACACGGTCCCATCAAACACTCCCGGCGGTCAAACACAGAGTGATTATTCCTGTACACGGTCCCATCAAACACTCCCGGGGTCAGACACAAAGTGAATCTCCGTCCACACCGTCCCAACACACACTCCCGGGGTCAGACTCAGAATGATTATTCCTCTACACGGTCCCATCAAACAATCCCCTGGTCAGACACAGAGTGATTATTCCTCTACACGGTCCCATCAAACTCTCCCGTGGTCAGACACAGAGTGAATCTCCGTCCACACCGTCCCAACACACTCTCCCGGGGTCAGACACAGAGTTAATGTCCCTCCACACCGTCCCATCACACACTCCCGGGGTCAGACACAGAGAGATTATTCCTCTACACGGTCCCAACAAACACTCCCGGGGTCAGACACAGAGTGATTATTCCTCTACACCTTCCCATCAAACTCACCCGCGGTCAGACACAGAGTGAATCTCCCTCCACGCCGGCCCAACACACACTCCCGGGGTCAGATACAGAGTGATTATTCCTCTACACGGTCCCATCAAACACTCCCGGCGGTCAGACACAGAGTGATTATTCCTGTACACGGTCCCATCAAACACTCCCGGGGTCAGACACAAAGTGAATCTCCGTCCACACCGTCCCAACACACACCCCCGGGGTCAGACTCAGAATGATTATTCCTCTACACGGTCCCATCACACATTCCCGTGGTCAGACACAGAGTGATTATTCCTCTACACGGTCCCATCAAACTCTCCCGTGGTCAGACACAGAGTGAATCTCCGTCCACACCGTCCCAACACACTCTCCCGGGGTCAGACACAGAGTTAATGTCCCTCCACACCGTCCCATCACACACTCCCGGGGTCAGACACAGAGAGATTATTCCTCTACACGGTCCCAACAAACACTCCCGGGGTCAGACACAGAGTGATTATTCCTCTACACCTTCCCATCAAACTCACCCGCGGTCAGACACAGAGTGAATCTCCCTCCACGCCGGCCCAACACACACTCCCGGGGTCAGATACAGAGTGATTATTCCTCTACACGGTCCCATCAAACACTCCCGGCGGTCAGACACAGAGTGATTATTCCTGTACACGGTCCCATCAAACACTCCCGGGGTCAGACACAAAGTGAATCTCCGTCCACACCGTCCCAACACACACTCCCGGGGTCAGACACAGAGTGAATCTCCGTCCACACCGTCCCAACACACACTCACGGGGTCAGACTCAGAATGATTATTCCACTACACGGTCCCATCAAACTCACCCGGGGTCAGACACAGAGTGAATCTCCCTTCACGCCGGCCCATCACACACTCCCGGGGTCAGACACAGAGTGATTATTCCTCTACACGGTCCCATCAAACACTCCCGGGGTCAGACACAGTGAATCTCCCTCCACACCGTCCCATCACACACTCCCGGGGTCAGACAAAGAGTGATTACTCCTCTACACGGTCCCATCAAACACTCCCGGGGTCAGACACAAAGTGAATCTCCGTCTTCACCGTCCCAACACACACTCCCGGGGTCAGACTCAGAATGATTATTCCTCTACACGGTCCCATCAAACACTCCCGTGGTCAGACACAGAGTGATTATTCCTCTACACGGTCCCATCAAACTCTCCCGTGGTCAGACACAGAGTGAATCTCCGTCCACACCGTCCCAACACACACTCCCGGGGTCAGACACAGAGTGATTATTCCTCTACACGGTCCCATCAAACACTCCTGGGGTCAGACACAAAGTGAATCTCCGTCCACACCGTCCCAACACACACTCCCGGGGTCAGACTCAGAATGATTATTCCTCTACACGGTCCCATCAAACACACCCGTGGTCAGACACAGAGTGATTATTCCTCTACACGGTCCCATCAAACTCTCCCGTGGTCAGACACAGAGTGAATCTCCGTCCACACCGTCCCAACACACACTCCCGGGGTCAGACACAGAGTGAATCTCCGTCCACACCGTCCCAACACACACTCACGGGGTCAGACTCAGAATGATTATTCCACTACACGGTCCCATCAAACTCTCCCGTGGTCAGACACAGAGTGAATCTCCGTCCACACCGTCCCAACACACACTCCCGGGGTCAGACACAGAGTGATTATTCCTCTACACGGTCCCATCAAACACTCCTGGGGTCAGACACAAAGTGAATCTCCGTCCACACCGTCCCAACACACACTCCCGGGGTCAGACTCAGAATGATTATTCCTCTACACGGTCCCATCAAACACTCCCGTGGTCAGACACAGAGTGATTATTCCTCTACACGGTCCCATCAAACACTCCCGGGGTCAGACAGAGAGTGAATCTCCCTCCACACCGTCCCGTCACAAACTCCCTGGGTCAGACACAGAGTGATTATTCCTCTACACCGCCCATCACACTCTCCCGGGGTCAGACACAGAGTTAATGTCCCTCCACACCGTCCCATCACACACTCCCGGGGTCAGACACAGAGAGATTATTCCTCTACACGGTCCCATCAAACACTCCCGGGGTCAGACACAGAGTGATTATTCCTCTACACCTTCCCATCAAACTCACCCGCGGTCAGACACAGAGTGAATCTCCCTCCACGCCGGCCCAACACACTCTCCCGGGGTCAGATACAGAGTGATTATTCCTCTACACGGTAGCATCAAACACTCCGTGTGTCAGACAGACAGTGATTATTCCTCTAAACGGTCCCATCAAACACTCCCGGGGTCTGACACAGAGTGAATCTCCCTCCACGCCGTCCCATCAAACACTCCCGGGGTCAGACACAGAATGATTATTCCTCTACACGGTCCCATCAAACACTCCCGGGGTCAGACACAGAGTGATTATTCCTCTACACGGTCCCATCAAACTCTCCCGTGGTCAGACACAGAGTGAATCTCCGTCCACACCGTCCCAACACACACTCCCGGGGTCAGACACAGAGTGAATCTCCGTCCACACCGTCCCAACACACTCTCCCGGGGTCCGACACAGAGTTAATGTCCCTCCACACCGTCCCATCACACACTCCCGGGGTCAGACACAGAGAGATTATTCCTCTACACGGTCCCAACAAACACTCCCGTGGTCAGACACAGAGTGATTATTCCTCTACACCTTCCCATCAAACTCACGCGCGGTCAGACACAGTGTGAATCTCCCTCCACGCCGGCCCAACACACACTCCCGGGGTCAGATACAGAGTGATTATTCCTCTACACGGTCCCATCAAACACTCCCGGCGGTCAAACACAGAGTGATTATTCCTGTACACGGTCCCATCAAACACTCCCGGGGTCAGACACAAAGTGAATCTCCGTCCACACCGTCCCAACACACACTCCCGGGGTCAGACTCAGAATGATTATTCCTCTACACGGTCCCATCAAACAATCCCCTGGTCAGACACAGAGTGATTATTCCTCTACACGGTCCCATCAAACTCTCCCGTGGTCAGACACAGAGTGAATCTCCGTCCACACCGTCCCAACACACTCTCCCGGGGTCAGACACAGAGTTAATGTCCCTCCACACCGTCCCATCACACACTCCCGGGGTCAGACACAGAGAGATTATTCCTCTACACGGTCCCAACAAACACTCCCGGGGTCAGACACAGAGTGATTATTCCTCTACACCTTCCCATCAAACTCACCCGCGGTCAGACACAGAGTGAATCTCCCTCCACGCCGGCCCAACACACACTCCCGGGGTCAGATACAGAGTGATTATTCCTCTACACGGTCCCATCAAACACTCCCGGCGGTCAGACACAGAGTGATTATTCCTGTACACGGTCCCATCAAACACTCCCGGGGTCAGACACAAAGTGAATCTCCGTCCACACCGTCCCAACACACACCCCCGGGGTCAGACTCAGAATGATTATTCCTCTACACGGTCCCATCACACATTCCCGTGGTCAGACACAGAGTGATTATTCCTCTACACGGTCCCATCAAACTCTCCCGTGGTCAGACACAGAGTGAATCTCCGTCCACACCGTCCCAACACACACTCCCGGGGTCAGACACAGAGTGAATCTCCGTCCACACCGTCCCAACACACACTCACGGGGTCAGACTCAGAATGATTATTCCACTACACGGTCCCATCAAACTCACCCGGGGTCAGACACAGAGTGAATCTCCCTTCACGCCGGCCCATCACACACTCCCGGGGTCAGACACAGAGTGATTATTCCTCTACACGGTCCCATCAAACACTCCCGGGGTCAGACACAGTGAATCTCCCTCCACACCGTCCCATCACACACTCCCGGGGTCAGACAAAGAGTGATTACTCCTCTACACGGTCCCATCAAACACTCCCGGGGTCAGACACAAAGTGAATCTCCGTCTTCACCGTCCCAACACACACTCCCGGGGTCAGACTCAGAATGATTATTCCTCTACACGGTCCCATCAAACACTCCCGTGGTCAGACACAGAGTGATTATTCCTCTACACGGTCCCATCAAACTCTCCCGTGGTCAGACACAGAGTGAATCTCCGTCCACACCGTCCCAACACACACTCCCGGGGTCAGACACAGAGTGATTATTCCTCTACACGGTCCCATCAAACACTCCTGGGGTCAGACACAAAGTGAATCTCCGTCCACACCGTCCCAACACACACTCCCGGGGTCAGACTCAGAATGATTATTCCTCTACACGGTCCCATCAAACACACCCGTGGTCAGACACAGAGTGATTATTCCTCTACACGGTCCCATCAAACTCTCCCGTGGTCAGACACAGAGTGAATCTCCGTCCACACCGTCCCAACACACACTCCCGGGGTCAGACACAGAGTGAATCTCCGTCCACACCGTCCCAACACACACTCACGGGGTCAGACTCAGAATGATTATTCCACTACACGGTCCCATCAAACTCTCCCGTGGTCAGACACAGAGTGAATCTCCGTCCACACCGTCCCAACACACACTCCCGGGGTCAGACACAGAGTGATTATTCCTCTACACGGTCCCATCAAACACTCCTGGGGTCAGACACAAAGTGAATCTCCGTCCACACCGTCCCAACACACACTCCCGGGGTCAGACTCAGAATGATTATTCCTCTACACGGTCCCATCAAACACTCCCGTGGTCAGACACAGAGTGATTATTCCTCTACACGGTCCCATCAAACACTCCCGGGGTCAGACAGAGAGTGAATCTCCCTCCACACCGTCCCGTCACAAACTCCCTGGGTCAGACACAGAGTGATTATTCCTCTACACCGCCCATCACACTCTCCCGGGGTCAGACACAGAGTTAATGTCCCTCCACACCGTCCCATCACACACTCCCGGGGTCAGACACAGAGAGATTATTCCTCTACACGGTCCCATCAAACACTCCCGGGGTCAGACACAGAGTGATTATTCCTCTACACCTTCCCATCAAACTCACCCGCGGTCAGACACAGAGTGAATCTCCCTCCACGCCGGCCCAACACACACTCCCGGGGTCAGATACAGAGTGATTATTCCTCTACACTGTAGCATCAAACACTCGTGTGTCAGACAGACAGTGATTATTCCTCTAAACGGTCCCATCAAACACTCCCGGGGTCAGACACAGAGTGAATCTCCCTCCGCGCCGTCCCATCACACACTCCCGGGGTCAGACACAGAGTGATTATTCCCCTACACGGTACCATCAAACAATCCCGGGGTCAGACACAGAGTGATTATTCCTCTACACCGTCCCAAGACACATTCCCGGGGTCAGACTCAGAGTGATTATTCCTCTACACGGTCCCATCAAACACTCCCGGGGTCAGACACAGAGTGAATCTCCCTCCACACCGTCCCGACCAAACTCCCTGGGTCAGACACAGAGTGATTATTCCTCTACACCGCCCATCACACTCTCCCGGGGTCAGACACAGAGTTAATCTCCCTCCACACCGTCCGATCACACACTCCCGGGGTCAGACACAGAGACTCTACACCCTCCCATCAAACTCTCCCGGGGTCAGACACAGAGTTATTATTCCTCTACACCTTCCCATCAAACTCACCCGGGGTCAGACACAGAGTGAATCTCCCTCCACGCCGGCCCATCACACACTCCCGGGGTCAGACACAAAGTGAATCTCCGTACACACCGTCCCAACACACACTCCCGAGGTCAGACTCAGAGTGATTATTCCTCTACACGTTCCCATCAAACTCTCCCGGGGTCAGACACAGAGTGAATCTCCCTCCACACCGTCCCGTCACAAACTCCCTGGGTCAGACACAGAGTGATTATTCCTCTACACCGCCCATCACACTCTCCCGGGGTCAGACACAGAGTTAATCTCCCTCCACACCGTCCGATCACACACTCCCGAGGTCAGACACAGAGACTCTACACCGTCCCATCAAACACTCCCGGGGTCAGACACAGAGTGATTATTCCTCTACACCTCCCCATCAAACTCACCCGGGGTCAGACACAGAGTGAATCTCCCTCCACGCCGGCCCATCACACACTCCCGGGGTCAGACACAAAGTGAATCTCCGTACACACCGTCCCAACACACACTCCCGAGGACAGACTCAGAGTGATTATTCCTCTACACGTTCCCATCAAACACTCCCGGGGTCAGACACAGAGTGAATCTCCCTCCACACCGTCCCGTCACAAACTCCCTGGGTCAGACACAGAGTGATTATTCCTCTACACCGCCCATCACACTCTCCCGGGGACAGACACAGAGTTAATCTCCCTCCACACCGTCCCATCACACACTCCCGTGGTCAGACACAGAGAGATTATTCCTCTACACGGTCCCATCAAACACTCCCGGGGTCAGACACAGAGTGATTATTCCTCTACACCTTTCCATCAAACTCACCCGGGGTCAGAAACAGAGTGATTATTCCTCTACACGGTCCCATCAAACACTCCCGGGGTCAGACACAGAGCGATTATTCCTCTACACCTTCCCATCAAACTGACCCGGGGTCAGACACAGAGTGAATCTCCCTCTACACGGCCCATCACACACTCCCGGGATCAGACACATATTGAACCACCCTCCACATCGTCCCAGCACACACACCCGGGGTCAGACACAGAGTGATTATTCCTCTACACAGTCCCATCAAACACTCCCGGGGTCAGACACAAAGTGAATCTCCGTCCACACCGTCCCGTCACAAACTCCCTGGTTCAGACACAGAGTGATTATTCCTCTACACCGCCCATCACACTCTCCCGGGGTCAGACACAGAGTTAATCTCCCTCCACACCGTCCCATCACACTCTACCGGGGTCAGACACAGAGAGATTATTCCTCTACACGGTCCCATCAAACACTCCCGGGGTCAGACACAGAGTGATTATTCCTCTACACCTTTCCATCAAACTCACCCGGGGTCAGACACAGAGTGATTATTCCTCTACACGGTCCCATCAAACACTCCCGGGGTCAGACACAGAGCGATTATTCCTCTACACCTTCCCATCAAACTCACCCGGGGTCAGACACAGAGTGAATCTCCCTCTACACGGCCCATCACACACTCCCGGGATCAGACACATAGTGAACCACCCTCCACATCGTCCCAGCACACACTCCCGGGGTCAGACACACAGAATCTCCCTCCACACCGTCCCATCACACACTCCAATGGTCAGACACAGAGTGATTATTCCTCTAAACGGTCCCATCAAACACTCCCGGGGTCAGACACAGAGTGATTATTCCTCTACACGGTCCCATCAAACACTCCCGGGGTCAGACACAGAGTGATTATTCCTCTACACGGTCCCATCAAACTCTCCCGTGGTCAGACACAGAGTGAATCTCCGTCCACACCGTCCCAATACACACTCCCGGGGTCAGACACAGAGTGAATCTCCGTCCACACCTTCCCAACACACACTCACGGGGTCAGACTCAGAATGATTATTCCACTACACGGTCCCATCAAACTCACCCGGGGTCAGACACAGAGTCAATCTCCCTCCACGCCGGCCCATCACACACTCCCGGGGTCAGACACAGAGTGATTATTCCTCTACACGGTCCCATCAAACACTCCCGGGGTCAGACACAGAGTGATTATTCCTCTACACGGTCCCATCAAACACTCCCGGGGTCAGACACAGAGTGAATCTCCCTCCACACCGTCCAGTCACAAACTCCCTGGGTCAGACACAGAGTGATTATTCCTCTACACCGCCCATCACACTCTCCCGGGGTCAGACACAGAGTTAATGTCCCTCCACACCGTCCCATCATACACTCCCGGGGTCAGACACAGAGAGATTATTCCTCTACACGGTCCCAACAAACACTCCCGGGGTCAGACACAGAGTGATTATTCCTCTACACCTTCCCATCAAACTCACCCGCGGTCAGACACAGAGTGAATCTCCCTCCACGCCGGCCCAACACACTCTCCCGGGGTCAGATACAGAGTGATTATTCCTCTACACGGTAGCATCAAACACTCCGTGTGTCAGACAGACAGTGATTATTCCTCTAAACGGTCCCATCAAACACTCCCGGGGTCTGACACAGAGTGAATCTCCCTCCACGCCGTCCCATCAAACACTCCCGGGGTCAGACACAGAATGATTATTCCTCTACACGGTCCCATCAAACACTCCCGGGGTCAGACACAGAGTGATTATTCCTCTACACGGTCCCATCAAACTCTCCCGTGGTCAGACACAGAGTGAATCTCCGTCCACACCGTCCCAACACACACTCCCGGGGTCAGACACAGAGTGAATCTCCGTCCACACCGTCCCAACACACTCTCCCGGGGTCCGACACAGAGTTAATGTCCTTCCACACCGTCCCATCACACACTCCCGGGGTCAGACACAGAGAGATTATTCCTCTACACGGTCCCAACAAACACTCCCGTGGTCAGACACAGAGTGATTATTCCTCTACACCTTCCCATCAAACTCACCCGCGGTCAGACACAGTGTGAATCTCCCTCCACGCCGGCCCAACACACACTCCCGGGGTCAGATACAGAGTGATTATTCCTCTACACGGTCCCATCAAACACTCCCGGCGGTCAAACACAGAGTGATTATTCCTGTACACGGTCCCATCAAACACTCCCGGGGTCAGACACAAAGTGAATCTCCGTCCACACCGTCCCAACACACACTCCCGGGGTCAGACTCAGAATGATTATTCCTCTACACGGTCCCATCAAACAATCCCCTGGTCAGACACAGAGTGATTATTCCTCTACACGGTCCCATCAAACTCTCCCGTGGTCAGACACAGAGTGAATCTCCGTCCACACCGTCCCAACACACTCTCCCGGGGTCAGACACAGAGTTAATGTCCCTCCACACCGTCCCATCACACACTCCCGGGGTCAGACACAGAGAGATTATTCCTCTACACGGTCCCAACAAACACTCCCGGGGTCAGACACAGAGTGATTATTCCTCTACACCTTCCCATCAAACTCACCCGCGGTCAGACACAGAGTGAATCTCCCTCCACGCCGGCCCAACACACACTCCCGGGGTCAGATACAGAGTGATTATTCCTCTACACGGTCCCATCAAACACTCCCGGCGGTCAGACACAGAGTGATTATTCCTGTACACGGTCCCATCAAACACTCCCGGGGTCAGACACAAAGTGAATCTCCGTCCACACCGTCCCAACACACACCCCCGGGGTCAGACTCAGAATGATTATTCCTCTACACGGTCCCATCACACATTCCCGTGGTCAGACACAGTGATTATTCCTCTACACGGTCCCATCAAACTCTCCCGTGGTCAGACACAGAGTGAATCTCCGTCCACACCGTCCCAACACACACTCCCGGGGTCAGACACAGAGTGAATCTCCGTCCACACCGTCCCAACACACACTCACGGGGTCAGACTCAGAATGATTATTCCACTACACGGTCCCATCAAACTCACCCGGGGTCAGACACAGAGTGAATCTCCCTTCACGCCGGCCCATCACACACTCCCGGGGTCAGACACAGAGTGATTATTCCTCTACACGGTCCCATCAAACACTCCCGGGGTCAGACACAGTGAATCTCCCTCCACACCGTCCCATCACACACTCCCGGGGTCAGACAAAGAGTGATTACTCCTCTACACGGTCCCATCAAACACTCCCGTGGTCAGACACAGAGTGATTATTCCTCTACACGGTCCCATCAAACTCTCCCGTGGTCAGACACAGAGTGAATCTCCGTCCACACCGTCCCAACACACACTCCCGGGGTCAGACACAGAGTGATTATTCCTCTACACGGTCCCATCAAACACTCCTGGGGTCAGACACAAAGTGAATCTCCGTCCACACCGTCCCAACACACACTCCCGGGGTCAGACTCAGAATGATTATTCCTCTACACGGTCCCATCAAACACACCCGTGGTCAGACACAGAGTGATTATTCCTCTACACGGTCCCATCAAACTCTCCCGTGGTCAGACACAGAGTGAATCTCCGTCCACACCGTCCCAACACACACTCCCGGGGTCAGACACAGAGTGAATCTCCGTCCACACCGTCCCAACACACACTCACGGGGTCAGACTCAGAATGATTATTCCACTACACGGTCCCATCAAACTCTCCCGTGGTCAGACACAGAGTGAATCTCCGTCCACACCGTCCCAACACACACTCCCGGGGTCAGACACAGAGTGATTATTCCTCTACACGGTCCCATCAAACACTCCTGGGGTCAGACACAAAGTGAATCTCCGTCCACACCGTCCCAACACACACTCCCGGGGTCAGACTCAGAATGATTATTCCTCTACACGGTCCCATCAAACACTCCCGTGGTCAGACACAGAGTGATTATTCCTCTACACGGTCCCATCAAACACTCCCGGGGTCAGACAGAGAGTGAATCTCCCTCCACACCGTCCCGTCACAAACTCCCTGGGTCAGACACAGAGTGATTATTCCTCTACACCGCCCATCACACTCTCCCGGGGTCAGACACAGAGTTAATGTCCCTCCACACCGTCCCATCACACACTCCCGGGGTCAGACACAGAGAGATTATTCCTCTACACGGTCCCATCAAACACTCCCGGGGTCAGACACAGAGTGATTATTCCTCTACACCTTCCCATCAAACTCACCCGCGGTCAGACACAGAGTGAATCTCCCTCCACGCCGGCCCAACACACACTCCCGGGGTCAGATAGAGTGATTATTCCTCTACACTGTAGCATCAAACACTCGTGTGTCAGACAGACAGTGATTATTCCTCTAAACGGTCCCATCAAACACTCCCGGGGTCAGACACAGAGTGAATCTCCCTCCGCGCCGTCCCATCACACACTCCCGGGGTCAGACACAGAGTGATTATTCCCCTACACGGTACCATCAAACAATCCCGGGGTCAGACACAGAGTGATTATTCCTCTACACCGTCCCAAGACACATTCCCGGGGTCAGACTCAGAGTGATTATTCCTCTACACGGTCCCATCAAACACTCCCGGGGTCAGACACAGAGTGAATCTCCCTCCACACCGTCCCGACCAAACTCCCTGGGTCAGACACAGAGTGATTATTCCTCTACACCGCCCATCACACTCTCCCGGGGTCAGACACAGAGTTAATCTCCCTCCACACCGTCCGATCACACACTCCCGGGGTCAGACACAGATTTTCTACACCCTCCCATCAAACTCTCCCGGGGTCAGACACAGAGTTATTATTCCTCTACACCTTCCCATCAAACTCACCCGGGGTCAGACACAGAGTGAATCTCCCTCCACGCCGGCCCATCACACACTCCCGGGGTCAGACACAAAGTGAATCTCCGTACACACCGTCCCAACACACACTCCCGAGGTCAGACTCAGAGTGATTATTCCTCTACACGTTCCCATCAAACTCTCCCGGGGTCAGACACAGAGTGAATCTCCCTCCACACCGTCCCGTCACAAACTCCCTGGGTCAGACACAGAGTGATTATTCCTCTACACCGCCCATCACACTCTCCCGGGGTCAGACACAGAGTTAATCTCCCTCCACACCGTCCGATCACACACTCCCGAGGTCAGACACAGAGACTCTACACCGTCCCATCAAACACTCCCGGGGTCAGACACAGAGTGATTATTCCTCTACACCTCCCCATCAAACTCACCCGGGGTCAGACACAGAGTGAATCTCCCTCCACGCCGGCCCATCACACACTCCCGGTGTCAGACACAAAGTGAATCTCCGTACACACCGTCCCAACACACACTCCCGAGGTCAGACTCAGAGTGATTATTCCTCTACACGTTCCCATCAAACTCTCCCGGGGTCAGACACAGAGTGAATCTCCCTCCACACCGTCCCGTCACAAACTCCCTGGGTCAGACACAGAGTGATTATTCCTCTACACCGCCCATCACACTCTCCCGGGGTCAGACACAGAGTTAATCTCCCTCCACACCGTCCCATCACACACTCCCGTGGTCAGACACAGAGTGATTATTCCTCTACACGGTCCCATCAAACACTCCCGGGGTCAGACACAGAGTGATTATTCCTCTACACCTTTCCATCAAACTCACCCGGGGTCAGAAACAGAGTGATTATTCCTCTACACGGTCCCATCAAACACTCCCGGGGTCAGACACAGAGCGATTATTCCTCTACACCTTTCCATCAAACTCACCCGGGGTCAGACACAGAGTGAATCTCCCTCTACACGGCCCATCACACACTCCCGGGATCAGACACATATTGAACCACCCTCCACATCGTCCCAGCACACACTCCCGGGGTCAGACACAGAGTGATTATTCCTCTACACCTTCCCATCAAACTCACCCGCGGTCAGACACAGAGTGAATCTCCCTCCACGCCGGCCCAACACACTCTCCCGGGGTCAGATACAGAGTGATTATTCCTCTACACGGTAGCATCAAACACTCCGTGTGTCAGACAGACAGTGATTATTCCTCTAAACGGTCCCATCAAACACTCCCGGGGTCTGACACAGAGTGAATCTCCCTCCACGCCGTCCCATCAAACACTCCCGGGGTCAGACACAGAATGATTATTCCTCTACACGGTCCCATCAAACACTCCCGGGGTCAGACACAGAGTGATTATTCCTCTACACGGTCCCATCAAACTCTCCCGTGGTCAGACACAGAATGAATCTCCGTCCACACCGTCCCAACACACACTCCCGGGGTCAGACACAGAGTGAATCTCCGTCCACACCGTCCCAACACACTCTCCCGGGGTCCGACACAGAGTTAATGTCCCTCCACACCGTCCCATCACACACTCCCGGGGTCAGACACAGAGAGATTATTCCTCTACACGGTCCCAACAAACACTCCCGGGGTCAGACACAGAGTGATTATTCCTCTACACCTTCCCATCAAACTCACCCGCGGTCAGACACAGAGTGAATCTCCCTCCACGCCGGCCCAACACACACTCCCGGGGTCAGATACAGAGTGATTATTCCTCTACACGGTCCCATCAAACACTCCCGGCGGTCAGACACAGAGTGATTATTCCTGTACACGGTCCCATCAAACACTCCCGGGGTCAGACACAAAGTGAATCTCCGTCCACACCGTCCCAACACACACTCCCGGGGTCAGACTCAGAATGATTATTCCTCTACACGGTCCCATCACACATTCCCGTGGTCAGACACAGAGTGATTATTCCTCTACACGGTTCCATCAAACTCTCCCGTGGTCAGACACAGAGTGAATCTCCGTCCACACCGTCCCAACACACACTCCCGGGGTCAGACACAGAGTGAATCTCCCTCCACGCCGGCACAACACACACTCCCGGGGTCAGATACAGAGTGATTATTCCTCTACACGGTAGCATCAAACACTCGTGTGTCAGACAGACAGTGATTATACCTCTAAACGGTCCCATCAATCACTCCCGGGGTCAGACACAGAGTGAATCTCCCTCCACGCCGTCCCATCACACACTCCCGGGGTCAGACACAGAGTGATTATTCCCCTACACGGTACCATCAAACAATCCCGGGGTCAGACACAGAGTGATTATTCCTCTACACCGTCCCAACACACATTCCCGGGGTCAGACTCAGAGTGATTATTCCTCTACACGGTCCCATCAAACACTCCCGGGGTCAGACACAGAGTGAATCTCCCTCCACACCGTCCCGTCCAAACTCCCTGGGTCAGACACAGAGTGATTATTCCTCTACACCGCCCATCACACTCTCCCGGGGTCAGACACAGAGTTAATCTCCCTCCACACCGTCCGATCACACACTCCCGGGGTCAGACACAGAGACTCTACACCGTCCCATCAAACACTCCCGGGGTCAGACACAGAGTGATTATTCCTCTACACCTCCCCATCAAACTCACCCGGGGTCAGACACAGAGTGAATCTCCCTCCACGCCGGCCCATCACACACTCCCGGGGTCAGACACAAAGTGAATCTCCGTACACACCGTCCCAACACACACTCCCGAGGACAGACTCAGAGTGATTATTCCACTACACGTTCCCATCAAACACTCCCGGGGTCAGACACAGAGTGAATCTCCCTCCACACCGTCCCGTCACAAACTCCCTGGGTCAGACACAGAGTGATTATTCCTCTACACCGCCCATCACACTCTCCCGGGGACAGACACAGAGTTAATCTCCCTCCACACCGTCCCATCACACACTCCCGTGGTCAGACACAGAGAGATTATTCCTCTACACGGTCCCATCAAACACTCCCGGGGTCAGACACAGAGTGATTATTCCTCTACACCTTTCCATCAAACTCACCCGGGGTCAGAAACAGAGTGATTATTCCTCTACACGGTCCCATCAAACACTCCCGGGGTCAGACACAGAGCGATTATTCCTCTACACCTTCCCATCAAACTGACCCGGGGTCAGACACAGAGTGAATCTCCCTCTACACGGCCCATCACACACTCCCGGGATCAGACACATATTGAACCACCCTCCACATCGTCCCAGCACACACTCCCGGGGTCAGACACAGAGTGATTATTCCTCTACACAGTCCCATCAAACACTCCCGGGGTCAGACACAAAGTGAATCTCCGTCCACACCGTCCCGTCACAAACTCCCTGGTTCAGACACAGAGTGATTATTCCTCTACACCGCCCATCACACTCTCCCGGGGTCAGACACAGAGTTAATCTCCCTCCACACCGTCCCATCACACTCTACCGGGGTCAGACACAGAGAGATTATTCCTCTACACGGTCCCATCAAACACTCCCGGGGTCAGACACAGAGTGATTATTCCTCTACACCTTTCCATCAAACTCACCCGGGGTCAGACACAGAGTGATTATTCCTCTACACGGTCCCATCAAACACTCCCGGGGTCAGACACAGAGCGATTATTCCTCTACACCTTCCCATCAAACTCACCCGGGGTCAGACACAGAGTGAATCTCCCTCTACACGGCCCATCACACACTCCCGGGATCAGACACATAGTGAACCACCCTCCACATCGTCCCAGCACACACTCCCGGGGTCAGACACACAGAATCTCCCTCCACACCGTCCCATCACACACTCCAATGGTCAGACACAGAGTGATTATTCCTCTAAACGGTCCCATCAAACACTCCCGGGGTCAGACACAGAGTGATTATTCCTCTACACGGTCCCATCAAACACTCCCGGGGTCAGACACAGAGTGATTATTCCTCTACACGGTCCCATCAAACTCTCCCGTGGTCAGACACAGAGTGAATCTCCGTCCACACCGTCCCAATACACACTCCCGGGGTCAGACACAGAGTGAATCTCCGTCCACACCTTCCCAACACACACTCACGGGGTCAGACTCAGAATGATTATTCCACTACACGGTCCCATCAAACTCACCCGGGGTCAGACACAGAGTCAATCTCCCTCCACGCCGGCCCATCACACACTCCCGGGGTCAGTCACAGAGTGATTATTCCTCTACACGGTCCCATCAAACACTCCCGGGGTCAGATACAGAGTGATTATTCCTCTACACGGTAGCATCAAACACTCGTGTGTCAGACAGACAGTGATTATTCCTCTAAACGGTCCCATCAAACACTCCCGGGGTCAGACACAGAGTGAATCTCCCTCCACGCCGGCCCAACACACTCTCCCGGGGTCAGATACAGAGTGATTATACCTCTACACGGTAGCATCAAACACTCCGTGTGTCAGACAGACAGTGATTATTCCTCTAAACGGTCCCATCAAACACTCCCGGGGTCTGACACAGAGTGAATCTCCCTCCACGCCGTCCCATCAAACACTCCCGGGGTCAGACACAGAATGATTATTCCTCTACACGGTCCCATCAAACACTCCCGGGGTCAGACACAGAGTGATTATTCCTCTACACGGTCCCATCAAACTCTCCCGTGGTCAGACACAGAGTGAATCTCCGTCCACACCGTCCCAACACACACTCCCGGGGTCAGACACAGAGTGAATCTCCGTCCACACCGTCCCAACACACTCTCCCGGGGTCCGACACAGAGTTAATGTCCCTCCACACCGTCCCATCACACACTCCCGGGGTCAGACACAGAGAGATTATTCCTCTACACCGTCCCAACAAACACTCCCGGGGTCAGACACAGAGTGATTATTCCTCTACACCTTCCCATCAAACTCACCCGCGGTCAGACACAGTGTGAATCTCCCTCCACGCCGGCCCAACACACACTCCCGGGGTCAGATACAGAGTGATTATTCCTCTACACGGTCCCATCAAACACTCCCGGCGGTCAAACACAGAGTGATTATTCCTGTACACGGTCCCATCAAACACTCCCGGGGTCAGACACAAAGTGAATCTCCGTCCACACCGTCCCAACACACACTCCCGGGGTCAGACTCAGAATGATTATTCCTCTACACGGTCCCATCAAACAATCCCCTGGTCAGACACAGAGTGATTATTCCTCTACACGGTCCCATCAAACTCTCCCGTGGTCAGACACAGAGTGAATCTCCGTCCACACCGTCCCAACACACTCTCCCGGGGTCAGACACAGAGTTAATGTCCCTCCACACCGTCCCATCACACACTCCCGGGGTCAGACACAGAGAGATTATTCCTCTACACGGTCCCAACAAACACTCCCGGGGTCAGACACAGAGTGATTATTCCTCTACACCTTCCCATCAAACTCACCCGCGGTCAGACACAGAGTGAATCTCCCTCCACGCCGGCCCAACACACACTCCCGGGGTCAGATACAGAGTGATTATTCCTCTACACGGTCCCATCAAACACTCCCGGCGGTCAGACACAGAGTGATTATTCCTGTACACGGTCCCATCAAACACTCCCGGGGTCAGACACAAAGTGAATCTCCGTCCACACCGTCCCAAAACACACCCCCGGGGTCAGACTCAGAATGATTATTCCTCTACACGGTCCCATCACACATTCCCGTGGTCAGACACAGAGTGATTATTCCTCTACACGGTCCCATCAAACTCTCCCGTGGTCAGACACAGAGTGAATCTCCGTCCACACCGTCCCAACACACACTCCCGGGGTCAGACACAGAGTGAATCTCCGTCCACACCGTCCCAACACACACTCACGGGGTCTGACTCAAAATGATTATTCCACTACACGGTCCCATCAAACTCACCCGGGGTCAGACACAGAGTGAATCTCCCTTCACGCCGGCCCATCACACACTCCCGGGGTCAGACACAGAGTGATTATTCCTCTACACGGTCCCATCAAACACTCCCGGGGTCAGACACAGTGAATCTCCCTCCACACCGTCCCATCACACACTCCCGGGGTCAGACAAAGAGTGATTATTCCTCTACACGGTCCCATCAAACACTCCCGGGGTCAGACACAAAGTGAATCTCCGTCTTCACCGTCCCAACACACACTCCCGGGGTCAGACTCAGAATGATTATTCCTCTACACGGTCCCATCAAACACTCCCGTGGTCAGACACAGAGTGATTATTCCTCTACACGGTCCCATCAAACTCTCCCGTGGTCAGACACAGAGTGAATCTCCGTCCACACCGTCCCAACACACACTCCCGGGGTCAGACACAGAGTGATTATTCCTCTACACGGTCCCATCAAACACTCCTGGGGTCAGACACAAAGTGAATCTCCGTCCACACCGTCCCAACACACACTCCCGGGGTCAGACTCAGAATGATTATTCCTCTACACGGTCCCATCAAACACACCCGTGGTCAGACACAGAGTGATTATTCCTCTACACGGTCCCATCAAACTCTCCCGTGGTCAGACACAGAGTGAATCTCCGTCCACACCGTCCCAACACACACTCCCGGGGTCAGACACAGAGTGAATCTCCGTCCACACCGTCCCAACACACACTCACGGGGTCAGACTCAGAATGATTATTCCACTACACGGTCCCATCAAACTCTCCCGTGGTCAGACACAGAGTGAATCTCCGTCCACACCGTCCCAACACACACTCCCGGGGTCAGACACAGAGTGATTATTCCTCTACACGGTCCCATCAAACACTCCTGGGGTCAGACACAAAGTGAATCTCCGTCCACACCGTCCCAACACACACTCCCGGGGTCAGACTCAGAATGATTATTCCTCTACACGGTCCCATCAAACACTCCCGTGGTCAGACACAGAGTGATTATTCCTCTACACGGTCCCATCAAACACTCCCGGGGTCAGACAGAGAGTGAATCTCCCTCCACACCGTCCCGTCACAAACTCCCTGGGTCAGACACAGAGTGATTATTCCTCTACACCGCCCATCACACTCTCCCGGGGTCAGACACAGAGTTAATGTCCCTCCACACCGTCCCATCACACACTCCCGGGGTCAGACACAGAGAGATTATTCCTCTACACGGTCCCATCAAACACTCCCGGGGTCAGACACAGAGTGATTATTCCTCTACACCTTCCCATCAAACTCACCCGCGGTCAGACACAGAGTGAATCTCCCTCCACGCCGGCCCAACACACACTCCCGGGGTCAGATACAGAGTGATTATTCCTCTACACTGTAGCATCAAACACTCGTGTGTCAGACAGACAGTGATTATTCCTCTAAACGGTCCCATCAAACACTCCCGGGGTCAGACACAGAGTGAATCTCCCTCCGCGCCGTCCCATCACACACTCCCGGGGTCAGACACAGAGTGATTATTCCCCTACACGGTACCATCAAACAATCCCGGGGTCAGACACAGAGTGATTATTCCTCTACACCGTCCCAAGACACATTCCCGGGGTCAGACTCAGAGTGATTATTCCTCTACACGGTCCCATCAAACACTCCCGGGGTCAGACACAGAGTGAATCTCCCTCCACACCGTCCCGACCAAACTCCCTGGGTCAGACACAGAGTGATTATTCCTCTACACCGCCCATCACACTCTCCCGGGGTCAGACACAGAGTTAATCTCCCTCCACACCGTCCGATCACACACTCCCGGGGTCAGACACAGAGACTCTACACCCTCCCATCAAACTCTCCCGGGGTCAGACACAGAGTTATTATTCCTCTACACCTTCCCATCAAACTCACCCGGGGTCAGACACAGAGTGAATCTCCCTCCACGCCGGCCCATCACACACTCCCGGGGTCAGACACAAAGTGAATCTCCGTACACACCGTCCCAACACACACTCCCGAGGTCAGACTCAGAGTGATTATTCCTCTACACGTTCCCATCAAACTCTCCCGGGGTCAGACACAGAGTGAATCTCCCTCCACACCGTCCCGTCACAAACTCCCTGTGTCAGACACAGAGTGATTATTCCTCTACACCGCCCATCACACTCTCCCGGGGTCAGACACAGAGTTAATCTCCCTCCACACCGTCCGATCACACACTCCCGAGGTCAGACACAGAGACTCTACACCGTCCCATCAAACACTCCCGGGGTCAGACACAGAGTGATTATTCCTCTACACCTCCCCATCAAACTCACCCGGGGTCAGACACAGAGTGAATCTCCCTCCACGCCGGCCCATCACACACTCCCGGTGTCAGACACAAAGTGAATCTCCGTACACACCGTCCCAACACACACTCCCGAGGTCAGACTCAGAGTGATTATTCCTCTACACGTTCCCATCAAACTCTCCCGGGGTCAGACACAGAGTGAATCTCCCTCCACACCGTCCCGTCACAAACTCCCTGGGTCAGACACAGAGTGATTATTCCTCTACACCGCCCATCACACTCTCCCGGGGTCAGACACAGAGTTAATCTCCCTCCACACCGTCCCATCACACACTCCCGTGGTCAGACACAGAGTGATTATTCCTCTACACGGTCCCATCAAACACTCCCGGGGTCAGACACAGAGTGATTATTCCTCTACACCTTTCCATCAAACTCACCCGGGGTCAGAAACAGAGTGATTATTCCTCTACACGGTCTCATCAAACACTCCCGGGGTCAGACACAGAGCGATTATTCCTCTACACCTTTCCATCAAACTCACCCGGGGTCAGACACAGAGTGAATCTCCCTCTACACGGCCCATCACACACTCCCGGGATCAGACACATATTGAACCACCCTCCACATCGTCCCAGCACACACTCCCGGGGTCAGACACAGAGTGATTATTCCTCTACACCTTCCCATCAAACTCACCCGCGGTCAGACACAGAGTGAATCTCCCTCCACGCCGGCCCAACACACTCTCCCGGGGTCAGATACAGAGTGATTATTCCTCTACACGGTAGCATCAAACACTCCGTGTGTCAGACAGACAGTGATTATTCCTCTAAACGGTCCCATCAAACACTCCCGGGGTCTGACACAGAGTGAATCTCCCTCCACGCCGTCCCATCAAACACTCCCGGGGTCAGACACAGAATGATTATTCCTCTACACGGTCCCATCAAACACTCCCGGGGTCAGACACAGAGTGATTATTCCTCTACACGGTCCAATCAAACTCTCCCGTGGTCAGACACAGAGTGAATCTCCGTCCACACCGTCCCAACACACACTCCCGGGGTCAGACACAGAGTGAATCTCCGTCCACACCGTCCCAACACACTCTCCCGGGGTCCGACACAGAGTTAATGTCCCTCCACACCGTCCCATCACACACTCCCGGGGTCAGACACAGAGAGATTATTCCTCTACACGGTCCCAACAAACACTCCCGGGGTCAGACACAGAGTGATTATTCCTCTACACCTTCCCATCAAACTCACCCGCGGTCAGACACAGAGTGAATCTCCCTCCACGCCGGCCCAACACACACTCCCGGGGTCAGATACAGAGTGATTATTCCTCTACACGGTCCCATCAAACACTCCCGGCGGTCAGACACAGAGTGATTATTCCTGTACACGGTCCCATCAAACACTCCCGGGGTCAGACACAAAGTGAATCTCCGTCCACACCGTCCCAACACACACTCCCGGGGTCAGACTCAGAATGATTATTCCTCTACACGGTCCCATCACACATTCCCGTGGTCAGACACAGAGTGATTATTCCTCTACACGGTTCCATCAAACTCTCCCGTGGTCAGACACAGAGTGAATCTCCGTCCACACCGTCCCAACACACACTCCCGGGGTCAGACACAGAGTGAATCTCCGTCCACACCGTCCCAACACACACTCACGGGGTCAGACTCAGAATGATTATTCCACTACACGGTCCCATCAAACTCACCCGGGGTCAGACACAGAGTGAATCTCCCTTCACGCCGGCCCATCACACACTCCCGGGGTCAGACAAAGAGTGATTATTCCTCTACACGGTCCCATCAAACACTCCCGGGGTCAGACACAAAGTGAATCTCCGTCCACACCGTCCCAACACACACTCCCGGGGTCAGACTCAGAATGATTATTCCTCTACACGGTCCCATCAAACACTCCCGTGGTCAGACACAGAGTGATTATTCCTCTACACGGTCCCATCAAACTCTCCCGTGGTCAGACACAGAGTGAATCTCCGTCCACACCGTCCCAACACACACTCCCGGGATCAGACACAGAGTGATTATTCCTCTACACGGTCCCATCAACACTCCTGGGGTCAGACACAAAGTGAATCTCCGTCCACACCGTCCCAACACACACTCCCGGGGTCAGACTCAGAATGATTATTCCTCTACACGGTCCCATCAAACACACCCGTGGTCAGACACAGAGTGATTATTCCTCTACACGGTCCCATCAAACTCTCCCGTGGTCAGACACAGAGTGAATCTCCGTCCACACCGTCCCAACACATACTCCCGGGGTCAGACACAGAGTGAATCTCCGTCCACACCGTCCCAACACACACTCACGGGGTCAGACTCAGAATGATTATTCCACTACTCGGTCCCATCAAACTCTCCCGTGGTCAGAAACAGAGTGAATCTCCGTCCACACCGTCCCAACACACACTCCCGGGGTCAGACACAGAGTGATTATTCCTCTACACGGTCCCATCAAACACTCCTGGGGTCAGACACAAAGTGAATCTCCGTCCACACCGTCCCAACACACACTCCCGGGGTCAGACTCAGAATGATTATTCCTCTACACGGTCCCATCAAACACTCCCGTGGTCAGACACAGAGTGATTATTCCTCTACACGGTCCCATCAAACACTCCCGGGGTCAGACAGAGAGTGAATCTCCCTCCACACCGTCCCATCACACACTCCCGGGGTCAGACACAGAGAGATTATTCCTCTACACGGTCCCATCAAACACTCCCGGGGTCAGACACAGAGTGATTATTCCTCTACCCCTTCCCATCAAACTCACCCGCGGTCAGACACAGAGTGAATCTCCCTCCACGCCGGCCCAACACACACTCCCGGGGTCAGATACAGAGTGATTATTCCTCTACACGGTAGCATCAAACACTCGTGTGTCAGACAGACAGTGATTATTCCTCTAAACGGTCCCATCAAACACTCCCGGGGTCAGACACAGAGTGAATCTCCCTCCACGCCGTCCCATCACACACTCCCGGGGTCAGACACAGAGTGATTATTCCCCTACACGGTACCATCAAACAATCCCGGGGTCAGACACAGAGTGATTATTCCTCTACACCGTCCCAACACACATTCCCGGGGTCAGACTCAGAGTGATTATTCCTCTACACGGTCCCATCAAACACTCCCGGGGTCAGACACAGAGTGAATCTCCCTCCACACCTTCCCGTCCAAACTCCCTGGGTCAGACACAGAGTGATTATTCCTCTACACCGCCCATCACACTCTCCCGGGGTCAGACACAGAGTTAATCTCCCTCCACACCGTCCGATCACACACTCCCGGGGTCAGACACAGAGACTCTACACCGTCCCATCAAACTCTCCCGGGGTCAGACACAGAGTGATTATTCCTCTACACCTTCCCATCAAACTCACCCGGGGTCAGACACAGAGTGTATCTCCCTCCACGCCGGCCCATCACACACTCCCGGGGTCAGACACAAAGTGAATCTCCGTACACACCGTCCCAACACACACTCCCGAGGTCAGACTCAGAGTGATTATTCCTCTACACGTTCCCATCAAACACTCCCGGGGTCAGACACAGAGTGAATCTCCCTCCACACCGTCCCATCACAAACTCCCTGGGTCAGACGCAGAGTGATTATTCCTCTACACCGCCCATCACACTCTCCCGGGGTCAGACACAGAGTTAATCTCCCTCCACACCGTCCCATCACACACTCCCGTGGTCAGACACAGAGAGATTATTCCTCTACACGGTCCCATCAAACACTCCCGGGGTCAGACACAGAGTGATTATTCCTCTACACCTTTCCATCAAACTCACCCGGGGTCAGAAACAGAGTGATTATTCCTCTACACGGTCCCATCAAACACTCCCGGGGTCAGACACAGAGCGATTATTCCTCTACACCTTCCCATCAAACTCACCCGGGGTCAGACACAGAGTGAATCTCCCTCTACACGGCCCATCACACACTCCCGGGATCAGACACATATTGAACCACCCTCCACATCGTCCCAGCACACACTCCCGGGCTCAGACACAGAGTGATTATTCCTCTACACCTTCCCATCAAACTCACCCGCGGTCAGACACAGAGTGAATCTCCCTCCACGCCGGCCCAACACACTCTCCCGGGGTCAGATACAGAGTGATTATTCCTCTACACGGTAGCATCAAACACTCAGTGTGTCAGTCAGACAGTGATTATTCCTCTAAACGGTCCGATCAAACACTCCCGGGGTCTGACACAGAGTGAATCTCCCTCCACGCCGTCCCATCAAACACTCCCGGGGTCAGACACAGAATGATTATTCCTCTACACGGTCCCATCAAACACTCCCGGGGTCAGACACAGAGTGATTATTCCTCTACACGGTCCCATCAAACTCTCCCGTGGTCAGACACAGAGTGAATCTCCGTCCACACTGTCCCAACACACACTCCCGGGGTCAGACACAGAGTGAATCTCCGTCCACACCGTCCCAACACACTCTCCCGGGGTCCGACACAGAGTTAATGTCCCTCCACACCGTCCCATCACACACTCCCGGGGTCAGACACAGAGAGATTATTCCTCTACACGGTCCCAACAAACACTCCCGGGGTCAGACACAGAGTGATTATTCCTCTACACCTTCCCATCAAACTCACCCGCGGTCAGACACAGAGTGAATCTCCCTCCACGCCGGCCCAACACACACTCCCGGGGTCAGATACAGAGTGATTATTCCTCTACACGGTCCCATCAAACACTCCCGGCGGTCAGACACAGAGTGATTATTCCTGTACACGGTCCCATCAAACACTCCCGGGGTCAGACACAGAGTGAATCTCCGTCCACACCGTCCCAACACACACTCACGGGGTCAGACTCAGAATGATTATTCCACTACTCGGTCCCATCAAACTCTCCCGTGGTCAGAAACAGAGTGAATCTCCGTCCACACCGTCCCAACACACACTCCCGGGGTCAGACACAGAGTGATTATTCCTCTACACGGTCCCATCAAACACTCCTGGGGTCAGACACAAAGTGAATCTCCGTCCACACCGTCCCAACACACACTCCCGGGGTCAGACTCAGAATGATTATTCCTCTACACGGTCCCATCAAACACTCCCGTGGTCAGACACAGAGTGATTATTCCTCTACACGGTCCCATCAAACACTCCCGGGGTCAGACAGAGAGTGAATCTCCCCCCACACCGTCCCGTCACAAACTCCCTGGGTCAGACACAGAGTGATTATTCCTCTACAACGCCCATCACACTCTCCCGGGGTCAGACACAGAGTTAATGTCCCTCCACACCGTCCCATCACACACTCCCGGGGTCAGACACAGAGAGATTATTCCTCTACACGGTCCCATCAAACACTCCCGGGGTCAGACACAGAGTGATTATTCCTCTACCCCTTCCCATCAAACTCACCCGCGGTCAGACACAGAGTGAATCTCCCTCCACGCCGGCCCAACACACACTCCCGGGGTCAGATACAGAGTGATTATTCCTCTACACGGTAGCATCAAACACTTGTGTGTCAGACAGACAGTGATTATTCCTCTAAACGGTCCCATCAAACACTCCCGGGGTCAGACACAGAGTGAATCTCCCTCCACGCCGTCCCATCACACACTCCCGGGGTCAGACACAGAGTGATTATTCCCCTACACGGTACCATCAAACAATCCCGGGGTCAGACACAGAGTGATTATTCCTCTACACCGTCCCAACACACATTCCCGGGGTCAGACTCAGAGTGATTATTCCTCTACACGGTCCCATCAAACACTCCCGGGGTCAGACACAGAGTGAATCTCCCTCCACACCGTCCCGTCCAAACTCCCTGGGTCAGACACAGAGTGATTATTCCTCTACACCGCCCATCACACTCTCCCGGGGTCAGACACAGAGTTAATCTCCCTCCACACCGTCCGATCACACACTCCCGGGGTCAGACACAGAGACTCTACACCGTCCCATCAAACTCTCCCGGGGTCAGACACAGAGTGATTATTCCTCTACACCTTCCCATCAAACTCACCCGGGGTCAGACACAGAGTGAATCTCCCTCCACGCCGGCCCATCACACTCTCCCGGGGTCAGACACAAAGTGAATCTCCGTACACACCGTCCCAACACACTCTCCCGAGGTCAGACTCAGAGTGATTATTCCTCTACACGTTCCCATCAAACACTCCCGGGGTCAGACACAGAGTGAATCTCCCTCCACACCGTCCCGTCACAAACTCCCTGGGTCAGACGCAGAGTGATTATTCCTCTACACCGCCCATCACACTCTCCCGGGGTCAGACACAGAGTTAATCTCCCTCCACACCGTCCCATCACACACTCCCGTGGTCAGACACAGAGAGATTATTCCTCTACACGGTCCCATCAAACACTCCCGGGGTCAGACACAGAGCGATTATTCCTCTACACCTTTCCATCAAACTCACCCGGGGTCAGAAACAGAGTGATTATTCCTCTACACGGTCCCATCAAACACTCCCGGGGTCAGACACAGAGCGATTATTCCTCTACACCTTCCCATCAAACTCACCCGGGGTCAGACACAGAGTGAATCTCCCTCTACACGGCCCATCACACACTCCCGGGATCAGACACATATTGAACCACCCTCCACATCGTCCCAGCACACACTCCCGGGCTCAGACACAGAGTGATTATTCCTCTACACCTTCCCATCAAACTCACCCGCGGTCAGACACAGAGTGAATCTCCCTCCACGCCGGCCCAACACACTCTCCCGGGGTCAGATACAGAGTGATTATTCCTCTACACGGTAGCATCAAACACTCAGTGTGTCAGTCAGACAGTGATTATTCCTCTAAACGGTCCGATCAAACACTCCCGGGGTCTGACACAGAGTGAATCTCCCTCCACGCCGTCCCATCAAACACTCCCGGGGTCAGACACAGAATGATTATTCCTCTACACGGTCCCATCAAACACTCCCGGGGTCAGACACAGAGTGATTATTCCTCTACACGGTCCCATCAAACTCTCCCGTGGTCAGACACAGAGTGAATCTCCGTCCACACCGTCCCAACACACACTCCCGGGGTCAGACACAGAGTGAATCTCCGTCCACACCGTCCCAACACACTCTCCCGGGGTCCGACACAGAGTTAATGTCCCTCCACACCGTCCCATCACACACTCCCGGGGTCAGACACAGAGAGATTATTCCTCTACACGGTCCCAACAAACACTCCCGGGGTCAGACACAGAGTGATTATTCCTCTACACCTTCCCATCAAACTCACCCGCGGTCAGACACAGAGTGAATCTCCCTCCACGCCGGCCCAACACACACTCCCGGGGTCAGATACAGAGTGATTATTCCTCTACACGGTCCCATCAAACACTCCCGGCGGTCAGACACAGAGTGATTATTCCTGTACACGGTCCCATCAAACACTCCCGGGGTCAGACACAAAGTGAATCTCCGTCCACACCGTCCCAACACACACTCCCGGGGTCAGACTCAGAATGATTATTCCTCTACACGGTCCCATCAAACACTCCCGTGGTCAGACACAGAGTGATTATTCCTCTACACTGTCCCATCAAACTCTCCCGTGGTCAGACACAGAGTGAATCTCCGTCCACACCGTCCCAACACACACTCCCGGGGTCAGACACAGAGTGAATCTCCGTCCACACCGTCACAACACACTCTCCCGGGGTCAGACACAGAGTTAATGTCCCTCCACACCGTCCCATCACACACTCCCGGGGTCAGACACAGAGAGATTATTCCTCTACACGGTCCCAACAAACACTCCCGGGGTCAGACACAGAGTGATTATTCCTCTACACCTTCCCATCAAACTCACCCGCGGTCAGACACAGAGTGAATCTCCCTCCACGCCGGCCCAACACACACTCCCGTGGTCAGATACAGAGTGATTATTCCTCTACACGGTCCCATTAAACACTCCCGGCGGTCAGACACAGAGTGATTATTCCTGTACACTGTCCCATCAAACACTCCCGGGGTCAGACACAGAGTGATTATTCCTCTACACGGTCCCATCAAACACTCCCGGGGTCAGACACAAAGTGAATCTCCGTCCACACCGTCCCAACACACCCTCCCGGGGTCAGACTCAGAATGATTATTCCTCTACACGGTCCCATCACACATTCCCGTGGTCAGACACAGAGTGATTATTCCTCTACACGGTCCCATCAATCTCTCCCGTGGTCAGACACAGAGTGAATCTCCGTCCACACCGTCCCAACACACACTCCGGGGTCAGACACAGAGTGAATCTCCGTCCACACCGTCCCAACACACACTCACGGGGTCAGACTCAGAATGATTATTCCACTACACGGTCCCATCAAACTCACCCGGGGTCAGACACAGAGTTAATCTCCCTCCACACCGTCCCATCACACACTCCCGTGGTCAGACACAGAGAGATTATTCCTCTACACGGTCCCATCAAACACTCCCGGGGTCAGACACAGAGCGATTATTCCTCTACACCTTTCCATCAAACTCACCCGGGGTCAGAAACAGAGTGATTATTCCTCTACACGGTCCCATCAAACACTCCCGGGGTCAGACACAGAGCGATTATTCCTCTACACCTTCCCATCAAACTCACCCGGGGTCAGACACAGAGTGAATCTCCCTCTACACGGCCCATCACACACTCCCGGGATCAGACACATATTGAACCACCCTCCACATCGTCCCAGCACACACTCCCGGGCTCAGACACAGAGTGATTATTCCTCTACACCTTCCCATCAAACTCACCCGCGGTCAGACACAGAGTGAATCTCCCTCCACGCCGGCCCAACACACTCTCCCGGGGTCAGATACAGAGTGATTATTCCTCTACACGGTAGCATCAAACACTCAGTGTGTCAGTCAGACAGTGATTATTCCTCTAAACGGTCCGATCAAACACTCCCGGGGTCTGACACAGAGTGAATCTCCCTCCACGCCGTCCCATCAAACACTCCCGGGGTCAGACACAGAATGATTATTCCTCTACACGGTCCCATCAAACACTCCCGGGGTCAGACACAGAGTGATTATTCCTCTACACGGTCCCATCAAACTCTCCCGTGGTCAGACACAGAGTGAATCTCCGTCCACACCGTCCCAACACACACTCCCGGGGTCAGACACAGAGTGAATCTCCGTCCACACCGTCCCAACACACTCTCCCGGGGTCCGACACAGAGTTAATGTCCCTCCACACCGTCCCATCACACACTCCCGGGGTCAGACACAGAGAGATTATTCCTCTACACGGTCCCAACAAACACTCCCGGGGTCAGACACAGAGTGATTATTCCTCTACACCTTCCCATCAAACTCACCCGCGGTCAGACACAGAGTGAATCTCCCTCCACGCCGGCCCAACACACACTCCCGGGGTCAGATACAGAGTGATTATTCCTCTACACGGTCCCATCAAACACTCCCGGCGGTCAGACACAGAGTGATTATTCCTGTACACGGTCCCATCAAACACTCCCGGGGTCAGTCACAAAGTGAATCTCCGTCCACACCGTCCCAACACACACTCCCGGGGTCAGACTCAGAATGATTATTCCTCTACACGGTCCCATCAAACACTCCCGTGGTCAGACACAGAGTGATTATTCCACTACACTGTCCCATCAAACTCTCCCGTGGTCAGACACAGAGTGAATCTCCGTCCACACCGTCCCAACACACACTCCCGGGGTCAGACACAGAGTGAATCTCCGTCCACACCGTCACAACACACTCTCCCGGGGTCAGACACAGAGTTAATGTCCCTCCACACCGTCCCATCACACACTCCCGGGGTCAGACACAGAGAGATTATTCCTCTACACGGTCCCAACAAACACTCCCGGGGTCAGACACAGAGTGATTATTCCTCTACACCTTCCCATCAAACTCACCCGCGGTCAGACACAGAGTGAATCTCCCTCCACGCCGGCCCAACACACACTCCCGTGGTCAGATACAGAGTGATTATTCCTCTACACGGTCCCATTAAACACTCCCGGCGGTCAGACACAGAGTGATTATTCCTGTACACGGTCCCATCAAACACTCCCGGGGTCAGACACAGAGTGATTATTCCTCTACACGGTCCCATCAAACACTCCCGGGGTCAGACACAAAGTGAATCTCCGTCCACACCGTCCCAACACACCCTCCCGGGGTCAGACTCAGAATGATTATTCCTCTACACGGTCCCATCACACATTCCCGTGGTCAGACACAGAGTGATTATTCCTCTACACGGTCCCATCAATCTCTCCCGTGGTCAGACACAGAGTGAATCTCCGTCCACACCGTCCCAACACACACTCCCGGGGTCAGACACAGAGTGAATCTCCGTCCACACCGTCCCAACACACACTCACGGGGTCAGACTCAGAATGATTATTCCACTACACGGTCCCATCAAACTCACCCGGGGTCAGACACAGAGTGAATCTCCCTTCACGCCGGCCCATCACACACTCCCGGGGTCAGACACAGAGTGATTATTCCTCTACACGGTCCCATCAAACACTCCCGGGGTCAGACACAGTGAATCTCCCTCCACACCGTCCCATCACACACTCCCGGGGTCAGACAAAGAGTGATTATTCCTCTACACGGTCCCATCAAACACTCCCGGGGTCAGACACAAAGTGAATCTCCGTCTTCACCGTCCCAACACACACTCCCGGGGTCAGACTCAGAATGATTATTCCTCTACACGGTCCCATCAAACACTCCCGTGGTCAGACACAGAGTGATTATTCCTCTACACGGTCCCATCAAACTCTCCCGTGGTCAGACACAGAGTGAATCTCCGTCCACACCGTCCCAACACACACTCCCGGGCTCAGACACAGAGTGATTATTCCTCTACACCTTCCCATCAAACTCACCCGCGGTCAGACACAGAGTGAATCTCCCTCCACGCCGGCCCAACACACACTCCCGGGGTCAGATACAGAGTGATTATTCCTCTACACGGTCCCATCAAACACTCCCGGCGGTCAGACACAGAGTGATTATTCCTGTACACGGTCCCATCAAACACTCCCGGGGTCAGACACAAAGTGAATCTCCGTCCACACCGTCCCAACACACACTCCCGGGGTCAGACTCAGAATGATTATTCCTCTACACGGTCCCATCAAACACTCCCGTGGTCAGACACAGAGTGATTATTCCTCTACACTGTCCCATCAAACTCTCCCGTGGTCAGACACAGAGTGAATCTCCGTCCACACCGTCCCAACACACACTCCCGGGGTCAGACACAGAGTGAATCTCCGTCCACACCGTCACAACACACTCTCCCGGGGTCAGACACAGAGTTAATGTCCCTCCACACCGTCCCATCACACACTCCCGGGGTCAGACACAGAGAGATTATTCCTCTACACGGTCCCAACAAACACTCCCGGGGTCAGACACAGAGTGATTATTCCTCTACACCTTCCCATCAAACTCACCCGCGGTCAGACACAGAGTGAATCTCCCTCCACGCCGGCCCAACACACACTCCCGGGGTCAGATACAGAGTGATTATTCCTCTACACGGTCCCATTAAACACTCCCGGCGGTCAGACACAGAGCGATTATTCCTCTACACCTTCCCATCAAACTCACCCGGGGTCAGACACAGAGTGAATCTCCCTCTACACGGCCCATCACACACTCCCGGGATCAGACACATATTGAACCACCCTCCACATCGTCCCAGCACACACTCCCGGGCTCAGACACAGAGTGATTATTCCTCTACACCTTCCCATCAAACTCACCCGCGGTCAGACACAGAGTGAATCTCCCTCCACGCCGGCCCAACACACTCTCCCGGGGTCAGATACAGAGTGATTATTCCTCTACACGGTAGCATCAAACACTCAGTGTGTCAGTCAGACAGTGATTATTCCTCTAAACGGTCCGATCAAACACTCCCGGGGTCTGACACAGAGTGAATCTCCCTCCACGCCGTCCCATCAAACACTCCCGGGGTCAGACACAGAATGATTATTCCTCTACACGGTCCCATCAAACACTCCCGGGGTCAGACACAGAGTGATTATTCCTCTACACGGTCCCATCAAACTCTCCCGTGGTCAGACACAGAGTGAATCTCCGTCCACACCGTCCCAACACACACTCCCGGGGTCAGACACAGAGTGAATCTCCGTCCACACCGTCCCAACACACTCTCCCGGGGTCCGACACAGAGTTAATGTCCCTCCACACCGTCCCATCACACACTCCCGGGGTCAGACACAGAGAGATTATTCCTCTACACGGTCCCAACAAACACTCCCGGGGTCAGACACAGAGTGATTATTCCTCTACACCTTCCCATCAAACTCACCCGCGGTCAGACACAGAGTGAATCTCCCTCCACGCCGGCCCAACACACACTCCCGGGGTCAGATACAGAGTGATTATTCCTCTACACGGTCCCATCAAACACTCCCGGCGGTCAGACACAGAGTGATTATTCCTGTACACGGTCCCATCAAACACTCCCGGGGTCAGACACAAAGTGAATCTCCGTCCACACCGTCCCAACACACACTCCCGGGGTCAGACTCAGAATGATTATTCCTCTACACGGTCCCATCAAACACTCCCGTGGTCAGACACAGAGTGATTATTCCTCTACACTGTCCCATCAAACTCTCCCGTGGTCAGACACAGAGTGAATCTCCGTCCACACCGTCCCAACACACACTCCCGGGGTCAGACACAGAGTGAATCTCCGTCCACACCGTCACAACACACTCTCCCGGGGTCAGACACAGAGTTAATGTCCCTCCACACCGTCCCATCACACACTCCCGGGGTCAGACACAGAGAGATTATTCCTCTACACGGTCCCAACAAACACTCCCGGGGTCAGACACAGAGTGATTATTCCTCTACACCTTCCCATCAAACTCACCCGCGGTCAGACACAGAGTGAATCTCCCTCCACGCCGGCCCAACACACACTCCCGGGGTCAGATACAGAGTGATTATTCCTCTACACGGTCCCATTAAACACTCCCGGCGGTCAGACACAGAGTGATTATTCCTGTACACGGTCCCATCAAACACTCCCGGGGTCAGACACAGAGTGATTATTCCTCTACACGGTCCCATCAAACACTCCCGGGGTCAGACACAAAGTGAATCTCCGTCCACACCGTCCCAACACACCCTCCCGGGGTCAGACTCAGAATGATTATTCCTCTACACGGTCCCATCACACATTCCCGTGGTCAGACACAGAGTGATTATTCCTCTACACGGTCCCATCAATCTCTCCCGTGGTCAGACACAGAGTGAATCTCCGTCCACACCGTCCCAACACACACTCCCGGGGTCAGACACAGAGTGAATCTCCGTCCACACCGTCCCAACACACACTCACGGGGTCAGACTCAGAATGATTATTCCACTACACGGTCCCATCAAACTCACCCGGGGTCAGACACAGAGTGAATCTCCCTTCACGCCGGCCCATCACACACTCCCGGGGTCAGACACAGAGTGATTATTCCTCTACACGGTCCCATCAAACACTCCCGGGGTCAGACACAGTGAATCTCCCTCCACACCGTCCCATCACACACTCCCGGGGTCAGACAAAGAGTGATTATTCCTCTACACGGTCCCATCAAACACTCCCGGGGTCAGACACAAAGTGAATCTCCGTCTTCACCGTCCCAACACACACTCCCGGGGTCAGACTCAGAATGATTATTCCTCTACACGGTCCCATCAAACACTCCCGTGGTCAGACACAGAGTGATTATTCCTCTACACGGTCCCATCAAACTCTCCCGTGGTCAGACACAGAGTGAATCTCCGTCCACACCGTCCCAACACACACTCCCGGGGTCAGACACAGAGTGATTATTCCTCTACACGGTCCCATCAAACACTCCCGTGGTCAGACACAGAGTGAATCTCCGTCCACACCGTCCCAACACACACTCCCGGGGTCAGACACAGAGTGAATCTCCGTCCACACCGTCCCAACACACACTCACGGGGTCAGACTCAGAATGATTATTCCACTACACGGTCTCATCAAACTCTCCCGTGGTCAGACACAGAGTGAATCTCCGTCCACACCGTCCCAACACACACTCCCGGGGTCAGACACAGAGTTATTATTCCTCTACACGGTCCCATCAAACACTCCTGGGGTCAGACACAAAGTGAATCTCCGTCCACACCGTCCCAACACACACTCCCGGGGTCAGACTCAGAATGATTATTCCTCTACACGGTCCCATCAAACACTCCCGTGGTCAGACACAGAGTGATTATTCCTCTACACCGCCCATCACACTATCCCGGGGTCAGACACAGAGTTAATGTCCCTCCACACCGTCCCATCACACACTCCCGGGGTCAGACACAGAGAGATTATTCCTCTACACGGTCCCAACAAACACTCCCGGGGTCAGACACAGAGTGATTATTCCTCTACACCTTCCCATCAAACTCACCCGCGGTCAGACACAGAGTGAATCTCCCTCCACGCCGGCCCAACACACACTCCCGGGGTCAGATACAGAGTGATTATTCCTCTACACGGTCCCATCAAACACTCCCGGCGGTCAGACACAGAGTGATTATTCCTGTACACGGTCCCATCAAACACTCCCGGGGTCAGACACAAAGTGAATCTCCGTCCACACCGTCCCAACACACACTCCCGGGGTCAGACTCAGAATGATTATTCCTCTACACGGTCCCATCAAACACTCCCGTGGTCAGACACAGAGTGATTATTCCTCTACACTGTCCCATCAAACTCTCCCGTGGTCAGACACAGAGTGAATCTCCGTCCACACCGTCCCAACACACACTCCCGGGGTCAGACACAGAGTGAATCTCCGTCCACACCGTCACAACACACTCTCCCGGGGTCAGACACAGAGTTAATGTCCCTCCACACCGTCCCATCACACACTCCCGGGGTCAGACACAGAGAGATTATTCCTCTACACGGTCCCAACAAACACTCCCGTGGTCAGACACAGAGTGATTATTCCTCTACACGGTCCCATCAATCTCTCCCGTGGTCAGACACAGAGTGAATCTCCGTCCACACCGTCCCAACACACACTCCCGGGGTCAGACACAGAGTGAATCTCCGTCCACACCGTCCCAACACACACTCACGGGGTCAGACTCAGAATGATTATTCCACTACACGGTCCCATCAAACTCACCCGGGGTCAGACACAGAGTGAATCTCCCTTCACGCCGGCCCATCACACACTCCCGGGGTCAGACACAGAGTGATTATTCCTCTACACGGTCCCATCAAACACTCCCGGGGTCAGACACAGTGAATCTCCCTCCACACCGTCCCATCACACACTCCCGGGGTCAGACAAAGAGTGATTATTCCTCTACACGGTCCCATCAAACACTCCCGGGGTCAGACACAAAGTGAATCTCCGTCTTCACCGTCCCAACACACACTCCCGGGGTCAGACTCAGAATGATTATTCCTCTACACGGTCCCATCAAACACTCCCGTGGTCAGACACAGAGTGATTATTCCTCTACACGGTCCCATCAAACTCTCCCGTGGTCAGACACAGAGTGAATCTCCGTCCACACCGTCCCAACACACACTCCCGGGGTCAGACACAGAGTGATTATTCCTCTACACGGTCCCATCAAACACTCCTGGGGTCAGACACAAAGTGAATCTCCGTCCACACCGTCCCAACCCACACTCCCGGGGTCAGACTCAGAATGATTATTCCTCTACACGGTCCCATCAAACACTCCCGTGGTCAGACACAGAGTGATTATTCCTCTACACGGTCCCATCAAACTCTCCCGTGGTCAGACACAGAGTGAATCTCCGTCCACACCGTCCCAACACACACTCCCGGGGTCAGACACAGAGTGAATCTCCGTCCACACCGTCCCAACACACACTCACGGGGTCAGACTCAGAATGATTATTCCACTACACGGTCTCATCAAACTCTCCCGTGGTCAGACACAGAGTGAATCTCCGTCCACACCGTCCCAACACACACTCCCGGGGTCAGACACAGAGTTATTATTCCTCTACACGGTCCCATCAAACACTCCTGGGGTCAGACACAAAGTGAATCTCCGTCCACACCGTCCCAACACACACTCCCGGGGTCAGACTCAGAATGATTATTCCTCTACACGGTCCCATCAAACACTCCCGTGGTCAGACACAGAGTGATTATTCCTCTACACCGCCCATCACACTATCCCGGGGTCAGACACAGAGTTAATGTCCCTCCACACCGTCCCATCACACACTCCCGGGGTCAGACACAGAGAGATTATTCCTCTACACGGTCCCAACAAACACTCCCGGGGTCAGACACAGAGTGATTATTCCTCTACACCTTCCCATCAAACTCACCCGCGGTCAGACACAGAGTGAATCTCCCTCCACGCCGGCCCAACACACACTCCCGGGGTCAGATACAGAGTGATTATTCCTCTACACGGTCCCATCAAACACTCCCGGCGGTCAGACACAGAGTGATTATTCCTGTACACGGTCCCATCAAACACTCCCGGGGTCAGACACAAAGTGAATCTCCGTCCACACCGTCCCAACACACACTCCCGGGGTCAGACTCAGAATGATTATTCCTCTACACGGTCCCATCAAACACTCCCGTGGTCAGACACAGAGTGATTATTCCTCTACACTGTCCCATCAAACTCTCCCGTGGTCAGACACAGAGTGAATCTCCGTCCACACCGTCCCAACACACACTCCCGGGGTCAGACACAGAGTGAATCTCCGTCCACACCGTCACAACACACTCTCCCGGGGTCAGACACAGAGTTAATGTCCCTCCACACCGTCCCATCACACACTCCCGGGGTCAGACACAGAGAGATTATTCCTCTACACGGTCCCAACAAACACTCCCGGGGTCAGACACAGAGTGATTATTCCTCTACACCTTCCCATCAAACTCACCCGCGGTCAGACACAGAGTGAATCTCCCTCCACGCCGGCCCAACACACACTCCCGGGGTCAGATACAGAGTGATTATTCCTCTACACGGTCCCATTAAACACTCCCGGCGGTCAGACACAGAGTGATTATTCCTGTACACGGTCCCATCAAACACTCCCGGGGTCAGACACAGAGTGATTATTCCTCTACACGGTCCCATCAAACACTCCCGGGGTCAGACAGAAAGTGAATCTCCGTCCACACCGTCCCAACACACCCTCCCGGGGTCAGACTCAGAATGATTATTCCTCTACACGGTCCCATCACACATTCCCGTGGTCAGACACAGAGTGATTATTCCTCTACACGGTCCCATCAATCTCTCCCGTGGTCAGACACAGAGTGAATCTCCGTCCACACCGTCCCAACACACACTCCCGGGGTCAGACACAGAGTGAATCTCCGTCCACACCGTCCCAACACACACTCACGGGGTCAGACTCAGAATGATTATTCCACTACACGGTCCCATCAAACTCACCCGGGGTCAGACACAGAGTGAATCTCCCTTCACGCCGGCCCATCACACACTCCCGGGGTCAGACACAGAGTGATTATTCCTCTACACGGTCCCATCAAACACTCCCGGGGTCAGACACAGTGAATCTCCCTCCACACCGTCCCATCACACACTCCCGGGGTCAGACAAAGAGTGATTATTCCTCTACACGGTCCCATCAAACACTCCCGGGGTCAGACACAAAGTGAATCTCCGTCTTCACCGTCCCAACACACACTCCCGGGGTCAGACTCAGAATGATTATTCCTCTACACGGTCCCATCAAACACTCCCGTGGTCAGACACAGAGTGATTATTCCTCTACACGGTCCCATCAAACTCTCCCGTGGTCAGACACAGAGTGAATCTCCGTCCACACCGTCCCAACACACACTCCCGGGGTCAGACACAGAGTGATTATTCCTCTACACGGTCCCATCAAACACTCCTGGGGTCAGACACAAAGTGAATCTCCGTCCACACCGTCCCAACCCACACTCCCGTGGTCAGACTCAGAATGATTATTCCTCTACACGGTCCCATCAAACACTCCCGTGGTCAGACACAGAGTGATTATTCCTCTACACGGTCCCATCAAACTCTCCCGTGGTCAGACACAGAGTGAATCTCCGTCCACACCGTCCCAACACACACTCCCGGGGTCAGACACAGAGTGAATCTCCGTCCACACCGTCCCAACACACACTCACGGGGTCAGACTCAGAATGATTATTCCACTACACGGTCTCATCAAACTCTCCCGTGGTCAGACACAGAGTGAATCTCCGTCCACACCGTCCCAACACACACTCCCGGGGTCAGACACAGAGTGATTATTCCTCTACACGGTCCCATCAAACACTCCTGGGGTCAGACACAAAGTGAATCTCCGTCCACACCGTCCCAACACACACTCCCGGGGTCAGACTCAGAATGATTATTCCTCTACACGGTCCCATCAAACACTCCCGTGGTCAGACACAGAGTGATTATTCCTCTACACGGTCCCATCAAACACTCCCGGGGTCAGACAGAGAGTGAATCTCCCTCCACACCGTCCCGTCACAAACTCCCTGGGTCAGACACAGAGTGATTATTCCTCTACACCGCCCATCACACTATCCCGGGGTCAGACACAGAGTTAATGTCCCTCCACACCGTCCCATCACACACTCCCGGGGTCAGACACAGAGAGATTATTCCTCTACACGGTCCCATCAAACACTCCCGGGGTCAGACACAGAGTGATTATTCCTCTACACCTTCCCATCAAACTCACCCGCGGTCAGACACAAAGTGAATCTCCCTCCACGCCGGCCCAACACACACTCCCGGGGTCAGATACAGAGTGATTATTCCTCTACACGGTAGCATCAAACACTCGTGTGTCAGACAGACAGTGATTATTCCTCTAAACGGTCCCATCAAACACTCCCGGGGTCAGACACAGAGCGATTATTCCTCTACACCTTCCCATCAAACTCACCCGGGGTCAGACACAGAGTGAATCTCCCTCTACACGGCCCATCACACACTCCCGGGATCAGACACAAAGTGAATCTCCGTCCACACCGTCCCAACACACACTCCCGGGGTCAGACTCAGAATGATTATTCCACTACACGGTCCCATCAAACTCACCCGGGGTCAGACACAGAGTGAATCTCCCTTCACGCCGGCCCATCACACACTCCCGGGGTCAGACACAGAGTGATTATTCCTCTACACGGTCCCATCAAACACTCCCGGGGTCAGACACAGTGAATCTCCCTCCACACCGTCCCATCACAAACTCCCGGGGTCAGACAAAGAGTGATTATTCCTCTACACGGTCCCATCAAACACTCCCGGGGTCAGACACAAAGTGAATCTCCGTCTTCACCGTCCCAACACACACTCCCGGGGTCAGACTCAGAATGATTATTCCTCTACACGGTCCCATCAAACACTCCCGTGGTCAGACACAGAGTGATTATTCCTCTACACGGTCCCATCAAACTCTCCCGTGGTCAGACACAGAGTGAATCTCCGTCCACACCGTCCAACACACACTCCCGGGTCAGACACAGAGTGATTATTCCTCTACACGGTCCCATCAAACACTCCTGGGGTCAGACACAAAGTGAATCTTCGTCCACACCGTCCCAACACACACTCCCGGGGTCAGACTCAGAATGATTATTCCTCTACACGGTCCCATCAAACACTCCCGTGGTCAGACACAGAGTGATTATTCCTCTACACGGTCCCATCAAACTCTCCCGTGTTCAGACACAGAGTGGATCTCCGTCGACACCGTCCCAACACACACTCCCGGGGTCAGACACAGAGTTAATCTCCCTCCACACCGTCCCATCACACACTCCCGTGGTCAGACACAGAGAGATTATTCCTCTACACGATCCCATCAAACACTCCCGGGGTCAGACACAGAGTGATTATTCCTCTACACCTTTCCATCAAACTCACCCGGGGTCAGAAACAGAGTGATTATTCCTCTACACGGTCCCATCAAACACTCCCGGGGTCAGACACAGAGCGATTATTCCTCTACACCTTCCCATCAAACTCACGCGGGGTCAGACACAGAGTGAATCTCCCTCTACACGGCCCATCACACACTCCCGGGATCAGACACATATTGAACCACCCTCCACATTGTCCCAGCACACACTCCCGGTCTCAGACACAGAGTGATTATTCCTCTACACCTTCCCATCAAACTCACCCGCGGTCAGACACAGAGTGAATCTCCCTCCACGCCGGCCCAACACACTCTCCCGGGGTCAGATACAGAGTGATTATTCCTCTACACGGTAGCATCAAACACTCCGTGTGTCAGTCAGACAGTGATTATTCATCTAAACGGTCCCATCAAACACTCCCGGGGTCTGACACAGAGTGAATCTCCCTCCACGCCGTCCCATCAAACACTCCCGGGGTCAGACACAGAATGATTATTCCTCTACACGGTCCCATCAAACACTCCCGGGGTCAGACACAGAGTGATTATTCCTCTACACGGTCCCATCAAACTCTCCCGTGGTCAGACACAGAGTGAATCTCCGTCCACACCGTCCCAACACACACTCCCGGGGTCAGACACAGAGTGAATCTCCGTCCACACCGTCCCAACACACTCTCCCGGGGTCCGACACAGAGTAAATGTCCCTCCACACCGTCCCATCACACACTCCCGGGGTCAGACACAGAGAGATTATTCCTCTACACGGTCCCAACAAACACTCCCGGGGTCAGACACAGAGTGATTATTCCTCTACACCTTCCCATCAAACTCACCCGCGGTCAGACACAGAGTGAATCTCCCTCCACGCCGGCCCAACACACACTCCCGGGGTCAGATACAGAGTGATTATTCCTCTACACGGTCCCATCAAACACTCCCGGCGGTCAGACACAGAGTGATTATTCCTGTACACGGTCCCATCAAACACTCCCGGGGTCAGACACAAAGTGAATCTCCGTCCACACCGTCCCAACACACACTCCCGGGGTCAGACTCAGAATGATTATTCCTCTACACGGTCCCATCAAACACTCCCGTGGTCAGACACAGAGTGATTATTCCTCTACACGGTCCCATCAATCTCTCCCGTGGTCAGACACAGAGTGAATCTCCGTCCACACCGTCCCAACACACACTCCCGGGGTCAGACACAGAGTGAATCTCCGTCCACACCGTCACAACACACTCTCCCGGGGTCAGACACAGAGTTAATGTCCCTCCACACCGTCCCATCACACACTCCCGGGGTCAGACACAGAGAGATTATTCCTCTACACGGTCCCAACAAACACTCCCGGGGTCAGACACAGAGTGATTATTCCTCTAGACCTTCCCATCAAACTCACCCGCGGTCAGACACAGAGTGAATCTCCCTCCACGCCGGCCCAACACACACTCCCGGGGTCAGATACAGAGTGATTATTCCTCTACACGGTCCCATCAAACACTCCCGGCGGTCAGACACAGAGTGATTATTCCTGTACACGGTCCCATCAAACACTCCCGGGGTCAGACACAAAGTAAATCTCCGTCCACACTGTCCCAACACACACTCCCGGGGTCAGACTCAGAATGATTATTCCTCTACACGGTCCCATCACACATTCCCGTGGTCAGACACAGAGTGATTATTCCTCTACACGGTCCCATCAATCTCTCCCGTGGTCAGACACAGAGTGAATCTCCGTCCACACCGTCCCAACACACACTCCCGGGGTCAGACACAGAGTGAATCTCCGTCCACACCGTCCCAACACACACTCACGGGGTCAGACTCAGAATGATTATTCCACTACACGGTCCCATCAAACTCACCCGGGGTCAGACACAGAGTGAATCTCCCTTCACGCCGGCCCATCACACACTCCCGGGGTCAGACACAGAGTGATTATTCCTCTACACGGTCCCATCAAACACTCCCGGGGTCAGACACAGTGAATCTCCCTCCACACCGTCCCATCACAGACTCCCGGGGTCAGACAAAGAGTGATTATTCCTCTACACGGTCCCATCAAACACTCCCGTGGTCAGACACAGAGTGAATCTCCGTCCACACCGTCCCAACACACACTCCCGGGGTCAGACTCAGAATGATTATTCCTCTACACGGTCCCATCAAACACTCCCGTGGTCAGACACAGAGTGATTATTCCTCTACACGGTCCCATCAAACTCTCCCGTGGTCAGACACAGAGTGAATCTCCGTCCACACCGTCCCAACACACACTCCCGGGGTCAGACTCAGAATGATTATTCCTCTACACGGTCCCATCAAACACTCCCGTGGTCAGACACAGAGTGATTATTCCTCTACACGGTCCCATCAAACTCTCCCGTGGTCAGACACAGAGTGAATCTCCGTCCACACCGTCCCAACACACACTCCCGGGGTCAGACACAGAGTGATTATTCCTGTACACGGTCCCATCAAACACTCCTGGGGTCAGACACAAAGTGAATCTTCGTCCACACCGTCCCAACACACACTCCCGGGGTCAGACTCAGAATGATTATTCCTCTACACGGTCCCATCAAACACTCCCGTGGTCAGACACAGAGTGATTATTCCTCTACACGGTCCCATCAAACTCTCCCGTGGTCAGACACAGAGTGGATCTCCGTCCACACCGTCCCAACACACACTCCCGGGGTCAGACACAGAGTTAATCTCCCTCCACACCGTCCCATCACACACTCCCGTGGTCAGACACAGAGAGATTATTCCTCTACACGGTCCCATCAAACACTCCCGGGGTCAGACACAGAGTGATTATTCCTCTACACCTTTCCATCAAACTCACCCGGGGTCAGAAACAGAGTGATTATTCCTCTACACGGTCCCATCAAACACTCCCGGGGTCAGACACAGAGCGATTATTCCTCTACACCTTCCCATCAAACTCACCCGGGGTCAGACACAGAGTGAATCTCCCTCTACACGGCCCATCACACACTCCCGGGATCAGACACATATTGAACCACACTCCACATCATCCCAGCACACACTCCCGGGCTCAGACACAGAGTGATTATTCCTCTACACCTTCCCATCAAACTCACCCGCGGTCAGACACAGAGTGAATCTCCCTCCACGCCGGCCCAACACACTCTCCCGGGGTCAGATACAGAGTGATTATTCCTCTACACGGTCCCATCAAACACTCCCGGCGGTCAGACACAGAGTGATTATTCCTGTACACGGTCCCATCAAACACTCCCGGGGTCAGACACAAAGTAAATCTCCGTCCACACTGTCCCAACACACACTCCCGGGGTCAGACTCAGAATGATTATTCCTCTACACGGTCCCATCACACATTCCCGTGGTCAGACACAGAGTGATTATTCCTCTACACGGTCCCATCAATCTCTCCCGTGGTCAGACACAGAGTGAATCTCCGTCCACACCGTCCCAACACACACTCCCGGGGTCAGACACAGAGTGAATCTCCGTCCACACCGTCCCAACACACACTCACGGGGTCAGACTCAGAATGATTATTCCACTACACGGTCCCATCAAACTCACCCGGGGTCAGACACAGAGTGAATCTCCCTTCACGCCGGCCCATCACACACTCCCGGGGTCAGACACAGAGTGATTATTCCTCTACACGGTCCCATCAAACACTCCCGGGGTCAGACACAGTGAATCTCCCTCCACACCGTCCCATCACAGACTCCCGGGGTCAGACAAAGAGTGATTATTCCTCTACACGGTCCCATCAAACACTCCCGTGGTCAGACACAGAGTGAATCTCCGTCCACACCGTCCCAACACACACTCCCGGGGTCAGACTCAGAATGATTATTCCTCTACACGGTCCCATCAAACACTCCCGTGGTCAGACACAGAGTGATTATTCCTCTACACGGTCCCATCAAACTCTCCCGTGGTCAGACACAGAGTGAATCTCCGTCCACACCGTCCCAACACACACTCCCGGGGTCAGACTCAGAATGATTATTCCTCTACACGGTCCCATCAAACACTCCCGTGGTCAGACACAGAGTGATTATTCCTCTACACGGTCCCATCAAACTCTCCCGTGGTCAGACACAGAGTGAATCTCCGTCCACACCGTCCCAACACACACTCCCGGGGTCAGACACAGAGTGATTATTCCTGTACACGGTCCCATCAAACACTCCTGGGGTCAGACACAAAGTGAATCTTCGTCCACACCGTCCCAACACACACTCCCGGGGTCAGACTCAGAATGATTATTCCTCTACACGGTCCCATCAAACACTCCCGTGGTCAGACACAGAGTGATTATTCCTCTACACGGTCCCATCAAACTCTCCCGTGGTCAGACACAGAGTGGATCTCCGTCCACACCGTCCCAACACACACTCCCGGGGTCAGACACAGAGTTAATCTCCCTCCACACCGTCCCATCACACACTCCCGTGGTCAGACACAGAGAGATTATTCCTCTACACGGTCCCATCAAACACTCCCGGGGTCAGACACAGAGTGATTATTCCTCTACACCTTTCCATCAAACTCACCCGGGGTCAGAAACAGAGTGATTATTCCTCTACACGGTCCCATCAAACACTCCCGGGGTCAGACACAGAGCGATTATTCCTCTACACCTTCCCATCAAACTCACCCGGGGTCAGACACAGAGTGAATCTCCCTCTACACGGCCCATCACACACTCCCGGGATCAGACACATATTGAACCGCCCTCCACATTGTCCCAGCACACACTCCCGGGCTCAGACACAGAGTGATTATTCCTCTACACCTTCCCATAAAACTCACCCGCGGTCAGACACAGAGTGAATCTCCCTCCACGCCGGCCCAACACACACTCCCGGGGTCAGATACAGAGTGATTATTCCTCTACACGGTCCCATCAAACACTCCCGGCGGTCAGACACAGAGTGATTATTCCTGTACACGGTCCCATCAAACACTCCCGGGGTCAGACACAAAGTGAATCTCCGTCCACGCCGTCCCAACACACACTCCCGGGGTCAGACTCAGAATGATTATTCCTCTACACGGTCCCATCAAACACTCCCGTGGTCAGACACAGAGTGATTATTCCTCTACACGGTCCCATCAATCTCTCCCGTGGTCAGACACAGAGTGAATCTCCGTCCACACCGTCCCAACACACACTCCCGGGGTCAGACACAGAGTGAATCTCCGTCCACACAGTCACAACACACTCTCCCGGGGTCAGACACAGAGTTAATGTCCCTCCACACCGTCCCATCACACACTCCCGGGGTCAGACACAGAGAGATTATTCCTCTACACGGTCCCAACAAACACTCCCGGGGTCAGACACAGAGTGATTATTCCTCTACACCTTCCCATCAAACTCACCCGCGGTCAGACACAGAGTGAATCTCCCTCCACGCCGGCCCAACACACACTCCCGGGGTCAGATACAGAGTGATTATTCCTCTACACGGTCCCATCAAACACTCCCGGCGGTCAGACACAGAGTGATTATTCCTGTACACGGTCCCATCAAACACTCCCGGGGTCAGACACAAAGTGAATCTCCGTCCACACCGTCCCAACACACACTCCCGGGGTCAGACTCAGAATGATTATTCCTCTACACGGTCCCATCAAACACTCCCGTGGTCAGACACAGAGTGATTATTCCTCTACACGGTCCCATCAATCTCTCCCGTGGTCAGACACAGAGTGAATCTCCGTCCACACCGTCCCAACACACACTCCCGGGGTCAGACACAGAGTGAATCTCCGTCCACACCGTCACAACACACTCTCCCGGGGTCAGACACAGAGTTAATGTCCCTCCACACCGTCCCATCACACACTCCCGGGGTCAGACACAGAGAGATTATTCCTCTACACGGTCCCAACAAACACTCCCGGGGTCAGACACAGAGTGATTATTCCTGTACACGGTCCCATCAAACACTCCCGGGGTCAGACACAAAGTGAATCTCCGTCCACACCGTCCCAACACACACTCCCGGGGTCAGACTCAGAATGATTATTCCTCTACACGGTCCCATCACACATTCCCGTGGTCAGACACAGAGTGATTATTCCTCTACACGGTCCCATCAATCTCTCCCGTGGTCAGACACAGAGTGAATCTCCGTCCACACCGCCCCAACACACACTCCCGGGGTCAGACACAGAGTGAATCTCCGTCCACACCGTCCCAACACACACTCACGGGGTCAGACTCAGAATGATTATTCCACTACACGGTCCCATCAAACTCACCCGGGGTCAGACACAGAGTGAATCTCCCTTCACGCCGGCCCATCACACACTCCCGGGGTCAGACACAGAGTGATTATTCCTCTACACGGTCCCATCAAACACTCCCGGGGTCAGACACAGTGAATCTCCCTCCACACCGTCCCATCACACACTCCCGGGATCAGACACATATTGAACCACCCTCCACATCGTCCCAGCACACACTCCCAGGCTCAGACACAGAGTGATTATTCCTCTACACATTCCCATCAAACTCACCCGCGGTCAGACACAGAGTGAATCTCCCTCCACGCCGGCCCAACACTCTCTCCCGGGGTCAGATACAGAGTGATTATTCCTCTACACGGTAGCATCAAACACTCCGTGTGTCAGTCAGACAGTGATTATTCCTCTAAACGGTCCCATCAAACACTCCCGGGGTCTGACACAGAGTGAATCTCCCTCCACGCCGTCCCATCAAACACTCCCGGGGTCAGACACAGAATGATTATTCCTCTACACGGTCCCATCAAACACTCCCGGGGTCAGACACAGAGTGATTATTCCTCTACACGGTCCCATCAAACTCTCCCGTTGTCAGACACAGAGTGAATCTCCGTCCACACCGTCCCAACACACACTCCCGGGCTCAGACACAGAGTGAATCTCCGTCCACACCGTCACAACACACTCTCCCGGGGTCAGACACAGAGTTAATGTCCCTCCACACCGTCCCATCACACACTCCCGGGGTCAGACACAGAGAGATTATTCCTCTACACGGTCCCAACAAACACTCCCGGGGTCAGACACAGAGTGATTATTCCTGTACACGGTCCCATCAAACACTCCCGGGGTCAGACACAAAGTGAATCTCCGTCCACACCGTCCCAACACACACTCCCGGGGTCAGACTCAGAATGATTATTCCTCTACACGGTCCCATCACACATTCCCGTGGTCAGACACAGAGTGATTATTCCTCTACACGGTCCCATCAATCTCTCCCGTGGTCAGACACAGAGTGAATCTCCGTCCACACCGCCCCAACACACACTCCCGGGGTCAGACACAGAGTGAATCTCCGTCCACACCGTCCCAACACACACTCACGGTGTCAGACTCAGAATGATTATTCCACTACACGGTCCCATCAAACTCACCCGGGGTCAGACACAGAGTGAATCTCCCTTCACGCCGGCCCATCACACACTCCCGGGGTCAGACACAGAGTGATTATTCCTCTACACGGTCCCATCAAACACTCCCGGGGTCAGACACAGTGAATCTCCCTCCACACCGTCCCATCACACACTCCCGGGATCAGACACATATTGAACCACCCTCCACATCGTCCCAGCACACACTCCCAGGCTCAGACACAGAGTGATTATTCCTCTACACATTCCCATCAAACTCACCCGCGGTCAGACACAGAGTGAATCTCCCTCCACGCCGGCCCAACACTCTCTCCCGGGGTCAGATACAGAGTGATTATTCCTCTACACGGTAGCATCAAACACTCCGTGTGTCAGTCAGACAGTGATTATTCCTCTAAACGGTCCCATCAAACACTCCCGGGGTCTGACACAGAGTGAATCTCCCTCCACGCCGTCCCATCAAACACTCCCGGGGTCAGACACAGAATGATTATTCCTCTACACGGTCCATCAAACACTCCCGGGGTCAGACACAGAGTGATTATTCCTCTACACGGTCCCATCAAACTCTCCCGTTGTCAGACACAGAGTGAATCTCCGTCCACACCGTCCCAACACACACTCCCGGGCTCAGACACAGAGTGAATCTCCGTCCACACCGTCCCAACACACTCTCCCGGGGTCCGACACAGAGTTAATGTCCCTCCACACCGTCCCATCACACACTCCCGGGGTCAGACACAGAGAGATTATTCCTCTACACGGTCCCAACAAACACTCCCGGGGTCAGACACAGAGTGATTATTCCTCTACACCTTCCCATAAAACTCACCCGCGGTCAGACACAGAGTGAATCTCCCTCCACGCCGGCCAACACACACTCCCGGGGTCAGATACAGAGTGATTATTCCTCTACACGGTCCCATCAAACACTCCCGGCGGTCAGACACAGAGTGATTATTCCTGTACACGGTCCCATCAAACACTCCCGGGGTCAGACACAAAGTGAATCTCCGTCCACACCGTCCCAACACACACTCCCGGGGTCAGACTCAGAATGATTATTCCTCTACACGGTCCCATCAAACACTCCCGTGGTCAGACACAGAGTGATTATTCCTCTACACGGTCCCATCAATCTCTCCCGTGGTCAGACACAGAGTGAATCTCCGTCCACACCGTCCCAACACACACTCCCGGGGTCAGACACAGAGTGAATCTCCGTCCACACAGTCACAACACACTCTCCCGGGGTCAGACACAGAGTTAATGTCCCTCCACACCGTCCCATCACACACTCCCGGGGTCAGACACAGAGAGATTATTCCTCTACACGGTCCCAACAAACACTCCCGGGGTCAGACACAGAGTGATTATTCCTCTACACCTTCCCATCAAACTCACCCGCGGTCAGACACAGAGTGAATCTCCCTCCACGCCGGCCCAACACACACTCCCGGGGTCAGATACAGAGTGATTATTCCTCTACACGGTCCCATCAAACACTCCCGGCGGTCAGACACAGAGTGATTATTCCTGTACACGGTCCCATCAAACACTCCCGGGGTCAGACACAAAGTGAATCTCCGTCCACACTGTCCCAACACACACTCCCGGGGTCAGACTCAGAATGATTATTCCTCTACACGGTCCCATCACACATTCCCGTGGTCAGACACAGAGTGATTATTCCTCTACACGGTCCCATCAATCTCTCCCGTGGTCAGACACAGAGTGAATCTCCGTCCACACCGTCCCAACACACACTCCCGGGGTCAGACACAGAGTGAATCTCCGTCCACACCGTCCCAACACACACTCACGGGGTCAGACTCAGAATGATTATTCCACTACACGGTCCCATCAAACTCACCCGGGGTCAGACACAGTGTGAATCTCCCTTCACGCCGGCCCATCACACACTCCCGGGGTCAGACACAGAGTGATTATTCCTCTACACGGTCCCATCAAACACTCCCGGGGTCAGACACAGTGAATCTCCCTCCACACCGTCCCATCACACACTCCCGGGGTCAGACAAAGAGTGATTATTCCTCTACACGGTCCCATCAAACACTCCCGTGGTCAGACACAGAGTGAATCTCCGTCCACACCGTCCCAACACACACTCCCGGGGTCAGACTCAGAATGATTATTCCTCTACACGGTCCCATCAAACACTCCCGTGGTCAGACACAGAGTGATTATTCCTCTACACGGTCCCATCAAACTCTCCCGTGGTCAGACACAGAGTGAATCTCCGTCCACACCGTCCCAACACACACTCCCGGGGTCAGACACAGATTGATTATTCCTCTACACGGTCCCATCACACACTCCTGGGGTCAGACACAAAGTGAATCTCCGTCCACACCGTCCCAACACACACTCCCGGGGTCAGACTCAGAATGATTATTCCTCGACACGGTCCCATCAATCACTCCCGTGGTCAGACACAGAGTGATTATTCCTCTACACGGTCCCATCAAACTCTCCCGTGGTCAGACACAGAGTGAATCTCCGTCCACACCGTCCCAACACACACTCCCGGGGTCAGACACAGAGTGAATCTCCGTCCACACCGTCCCAACACACACTCACGGGGTCAGACTCAGAATGATTATTCCACTACACGGTCTCATCAAACTCTCCCGTGGTCAGACACAGAGTGAATCTCCGTCCTCACCGTCCCAACACACACTCCCGGGGTCAGACACAGAGTGATTATTCCTCTACACGGTCCCATCAAACACTCCTGGGGTCAGACACAAAGTGAATCTCCGTCCACACCGTCCCAACACACACTCCCGGGGTCAGACTCAGAATGATTATTCCTCTACACGGTCCCATCAAACACTCCCGTGGTCAGACACAGAGTGATTATTCCTCTACACGGTCCGATCAAACACTCCCGGGGTCAGACAGAGAGTGAATCTCCCTCCACACGGTCCCGTCACAAACTCCCTGGGTCAGACACAGAGTGATTATTCCTCTACACCGCCCATCACACTCTCCCGGGGTCAGACACAGAGTTAATGTCCCTCCACACCGTCCCATCACACACTCCCGGGGTCAGACACAGAGACATTATTCCTCTACACGGTCCCATCAAACACTCCCGGGGTCAGACACAGAGTGATTATTCCTCTACACCTTCCCATCAAACTCACCCGCGGTCAGACACAGAGTGAATCTCCCTCCACGCCGGCCCAACACACACTCCCGGGGTCAGATACAGAGTGATTATTCCTCTACACGGTAGCATCAAACACTCGTGTGTCAGACAGACAGTGATTATTCCTCTAAACGGTCCCATCAAACACTCCCGGGGTCAGACACAGAGTGAATCTCCCTCCACGCCGTCCCATCACACACTCCCGGGGTCAGACACAGAGTGATTATTCCCCTACACGGTACCATCAAACAATCCCGGGGTCAGACACAGAGTGATTATTCCTCTACACCGTCCCAACACACATTCCCGGGGTCAGACTCAGAGTGATTATTACTCTACACGGTCCCATCAAACACTCCCGGGGTCAGACACAGAGTGAATCTCCCTCCACACCGTCCCGTCCAAACTCCCTGGGTCAGACACAGAGTGATTATTCCTCTACACCGCCCATCACACTCTCCCCGGGTCAGACACAGAGTTAATCTCCCTCCACACCGTCCGATCACACACTCCCGGGGTCAGACACAGAGACTCTACACCGTCCCATCAAACTCTCCCGGGGTCAGACACAGAGTGATTATTCCTCTACACCTTCCCATCAAACTCACCCGGGGTCAGACACAGAGTGAATCTCCCTCCACGCCGGCCCATCACACACTCCCGGGGTCAGACACAAAGTGAATCTCCGTACACACCGTCCCAACACACACTCCCGAGGTCAGACTCAGAGTGATTATTCCTCTACACGGTCCCATCAAACACTCCCGGGGTCAGACACAGAGTGAATCTCCCTCCACACCGTCCCGTCACAAACTCCCTGGGTCAGACACAGAGTGATTATTCCTCTACACCGCCCATCACACTCTCCCGGGGTCAGACACAGAGTTAATCTCCCTCCACACCGTCCCATCACACACTCCCGTGGTCAGACACAGAGAGATTATTGCTCTACACGGTCCCATCAAACACTCCCGGGGTCAGACACAGAGTGATTATTCCTCTACACCTTTCCATCAAACTCACCCGGGGTCAGAAACAGAGTGATTATTCCTCTACACGGTCCCATCAAACACTCCCGGGGTCAGACACAGAGCGATTATTCCTCTACACCTTCCCATCAAACTCACCCGGGGTCAGACACAGAGTGAATCTCCCACTACACGGCCCATCACACACTCCCGGGATCAGACACATATTGAACCACCCTCCACATCGTCCCAGCACACACTCACGGGCTCAGACACAGAGTGATTATTCCTCTACACCTTCCCATCAAACTCACCCGCGGTCAGACACAGAGTGAATCTCCCTCCACGCCGGCCCAACACACTCTCCCGGGGTCAGATACAGAGTGATTATTCCTCTACACGGTAGCATCAAACACTCCGTGTGTCAGACAGACAGTGATTATTCCTCTAAACGGTCCCATCAAACACTCCCGGGGTCTGACACAGAGTGAATCTCCCTCCACACCGTCCCAACACACACTCCCGGGGTCAGACACAGAGTGAATCTCCGTCCACACCGTCCCAACACACACTCACGGGGTCAGACTCAGAATGATTATTCCACTACACGGTCCCATCAAACTCACCCGGGGTCAGACACAGAGTGAATCTCCCTTCACGCCGGCCCAACACACACTCCCGGGGTCAGACACAGAGTGAATCTCCGTCCACACCGTCCCAACACACACTCACGGGGTCAGACTCAGAATGATTATTACACTACACGGTCTCATCAAACTCTCCCGTGGTCAGACACAGAGTGAATCTCCGTCCACACCGTCCCAACACACACTCCCGGGGTCAGACTCAGAATGATTATTCCTCTACACGGTCCCATCAAACACTCCCGTGGTCAGACACAGAGTGATTATTCCTCTACACGGTCCGATCAAACACTCCCGGGGTCAGACAGAGAGTGAATCTCCCTCCACACCGTCCCGTCACAAACTCCCTGGGTCAGACACAGAGTGATTATTCCTCTACACCGCCCATCACACTCTCCCGGGGTCAGACACAGAGTTAATGTCCCTCCACACCGTCCCATCACACACTCCCGGGGTCAGACACAGAGAGATTATTCCTCTACACGGTCCCATCAAACACTCCCGGGGTCAGACACAGAGTGATTATTCCTCTACACCTTCCCATCAAACTCACCCGCGGTCAGACACAGAGTGAATCTCCCTCCACGCCGGCCCAACACACACTCCCGGGGTCAGATACAGAGTGATTATTCCTCTACACGGTAGCATCAAACACTCGTGTGTCAGACAGACAGTGATTATTCCTCTAAACGGTCCCATCAAACACTCCCGGGGTCAGACACAGAGTGAATCTCCCTCCACGCCGTCCCATCACACACTGCCGGGGTCAGACACAGAGTGATTATTCCCCTACACTGTACCATCAAACAATCCCGGGGTCAGACACAGAGTGATTATTCCTCTACACCGTCCCAACACACATTCCCGGGGTCAGACTCAGAGTGATTATTCCTCTACACGGTCCCATCAAACACTCCCGGGGTCAGACACAGAGTGAATCTCCCGCCACACCGTCCCGTCCAAACTCCCTGGGTCAGACACAGAGTGATTATTCCTCTACACCGCCCATCACACTCTCCCTGGGTCAGACACAGAGTTAATCTCCCTCCACACCGTCCGATCACACACTCCCGGGGTCAGACACAGAGACTCTACACCGTCCCATCAAACTCTCCCGGGGTCAGACACAGAGTGATTATTCCTCTACACCTTCCCATCAAACTCACCCGGGGTCAGACACAGAGTGAATCTCCCTCCACGCCGGCCCATCACACACTCCCGGGGTCAGACACAAAGTGAATCTCCGTACACACAGTCCCAACACACACTCCCGAGGTCAGACTCAGAGTGATTATTCCTCTACACGTTCCCATCAAACACTCCCGGGGTCAGACACAGAGTGAATCTCCCTCCACACCGTCCCGTCACAAACTCCCTGGGTCAGACACAGAGTGATTATTCCTCTACACCGCCCATCACACTCTCCCGGGGTCAGACACAGAGTTAATCTCCCTCCACACCGTCCCATCACACACTCCCGTGGTCAGACACAGAGAGATTATTCCTCTACACGGTCCCATCAAACACTCCCGGGGTCAGACACAGAGTGATTATTCCTCTACACCTTTCCATCAAACTCACCCGGGGTCAAAAACAGAGTGATTATTCCTCTACACGGTCCCATCAAACACTCCCGGGGTCAGACACAGAGCGATTATTCCTCTACACCTTCCCATCAAACTCACCCGGGGTCAGACACAGAGTGAATCTCCCACTACACGGCCCATCACACACTCCCGGGATCAGACACATATTGAACCACCCTCCACATCGTCCCAGCACACACTCCCGGGCTCAGACACAGAGTGATTATTCCTCTACACCTTCCCATCAAACTCACCCGCGGTCAGACACAGAGTGAATCTCCCTCCACGCCGGCCCAACACACTCTCCCGGGGTCAGATACAGAGTGATTATTCCTCTACACGGTAGCATCAAACACTCCGTGTGTCAGACAGAGAGTGATTATTCCTCTAAACGGTCCCATCAAACACTCCCGGGGTCTGACACAGAGTGAATCTCCCTCCACGCCGTCCCATCAAACACTCCCGGGGTCAGACACAGAATGATTATTCCTCTACACGGTCCCATCAAACTCTCCCGTGGTCAGACACAGAGTGAATCTCCGTCCACACCGTCCCAACACACACTCCCGGGGTCAGACACAGAGTGAATCTACGTCCACACCGTCCCAACACACTCTCCCGGGGTCCGACACAGAGTTAATGTCCCTCCACACCGTCCCTTCACACACTCCCGGGGTCAGACACAGAGAGATTATTCCTCTACACGGTCCCAACAAACACTCCCGGGGTCAGACACAGAGTGATTATTCCTCTACACCTTCCCACCAAACTCACCCGCGGTCAGACACAGAGTGAATCTCCCTCCACGCCGGCCCAACACACACTCCCGGGGTCAGACTCAGAATGATTATTCCTCTACACGGTCCCATCAAACACTCCCGTGGTCAGACACAGAGTGATTATTCCTCTACACGGTCCCATCAAACTCTCCCGTGGTCAGACACAGAGTGAATCTCCGTCCACACCGTCCCAACACACACTCCCGGGGTCAGACACAGAGTGAATCTCCGTCCACACCGTCCCAACACACTCTCTCGGGGTCAGACACAGAGTTAATGTCCCTCCACACCGTCCCATCAAACACTCCCGGCGGTCAGACACAGAGTGATTATTCCTGTACACGGTCCCATCAAACACTCCCGGGGTCAGACACAGAGTGAATCTCCGTCCACACCGTCCCAACACACACTCACGGGGTCAGACTCAGAATGATTATTCCACTACACGGTCCCATCAAACTCACCCGGGGTCAGACACAGAGTGAATCTCCCTTCACGCCGGCCCATCACACACTCCCGGGGTCAGACACAGAGTGAAAGGGAGTGGGAAACGGGGTCCCGGTGGGTTTAAAGGGAGTGGGAAACAGGGTCCTGGTGGGTTTAAAGGGAGTGGGAAATGGGGTCAGGTGGGTTTGAAGGGAGTGGGAAATGGGGTCCTGGTGGGTTGAAATGGAGTGGGAAATGGGGTCCTGGTGGGTTTGAAGGGAGTGGGAAATGGGGTCCCGGTGGGTTTGAAGGGAGTGGGAAATGGGGTCCCGGTGGGTTTAAAGGGAGTGGGTCCCATCAAACACTCCCGGGGTCAGACACAGTGAATCTCCCTCCACACCGTCCCATCACACACTCCCGGGGTCAGACAAAGAGTGATTATTCCTCTACACGGTCCCATCAAACACTCCCGGGGTCAGACACAAAGTGAATCTCCGTCCACACCGTTCCAACACACACTCCCGGGGTCAGACTCAGAATGATTATTCCTCTACACGGTCCCATCAAACAATCCCGTGGTCAGACACAGAGAGATTATTCCTCTACACGGTCCCATCAAACTCTCCCGTGGTCAGACACAGAGTGAATCTCCGTCCACACCGTCCCAACACACACTCCCGGGGTCAGACACAGAGTGATTATTCCTCTACACGGTCCCATCAAACACTCCTGGGGTCAGACACAAAGTGAATCTCCGTCCACACCGTCCCAACACACACTCCCGGGGTCAGACTCAGAATGATAATTCCTCTACACGGTCCCATCAAACTCTCCCGTGGTCAGACACAGAGTGAATCTCCGTCCACACCGTCCCAACACACACTCCCGGGGTCAGACACAGAGTGATTATTCCTCTACACGGTCCCATCAAACACTCCCGTGGTCGGACACAGAGTGATTATTCCTCTACACGGTCCCATCAAACACTCCCGGGGTCAGACAGAGAGTGAATCTCCCTCCACACCGTCCCGTCACAAACTCCCTGGGTCAGACACAGAGTGATTATTCCTCTACACCGCCCATCACACTCTCCCGGGGCCAGACACAGAGTTAATGTCCCTCCACACCGTCCCATCACACACTCCCGGGGTCAGACACAGAGAGATTATTCCTCTACACGGTCCCATCAAACACTCCCGGGGTCAGACACAGAGTGATTATTCCTCTACACCTTCCCATCAAACTCACCCGCGGTCCGACACAGAGTGAATCTCCCTCCACGCCGGCCCAACACACACTCGCGGGGTCAGATACAGAGTGATTATTCCTCTACACGGTCCCATCAAACACTCCCGGGGTCAGACACAGAGTGATTATTCCTCTACACCTTTCCATCAAACTCACCCGGGGTCAGAAACAGAGTGATTATTCCTCTACACGGTCCCATCAAACACTCCCGGGGTCAGACACAGAGCGATTATTCCTCTACACCTTCCCATCAAACTCACCCGGGGTCAGACACAGAGTGAATCTCCCTCTACACGGCCCATCACACACTCCCGGGATCAGACACATATTGAACCACACTCCACATCATCCCAGCACACACTCCCGGGCTCAGACACAGAGTGATTATTCCTCTACACCTTCCCATCAAACTCACCCGCGGTCAGACACAGAGTGAATCTCCCTCCACGCCGGCCCAACACACTCTCCCGGGGTCAGATACAGAGTGATTATTCCTCTACACGGTAGCATCAAACACTCCGTGTGTCAGACAGACAGTGATTATTCCTCTAAACGGTCCCATCAAACACTCCCGGGGTCTGACACAGAGTGAATCTCCCTCCACGCCGTCCCATCAAACACTCCCGGGGTCAGACACAGAAGGATTATTCCTTTACACGGTCCCATCAAACACTCCCGGTGTCAGACACAGAGTGATTATTCCTCTACACGGTCCCATCAAACTCTCCCGTGGTCAGACACAGAGTGAATCTCCGTCCACACCGTCCCAACACACTCTCCCGGGGTCCGACACAGAGTTAATGTCCCTCCACACCGTCCCTTCACACACTCCCGGGGTCAGACACAGAGAGATTATTCCTCTACACGGTCCCAACAAACACTCCCGGGGTCAGACACAGAGTGATTATTCCTCTACACCTTCCCATCAAACTCACCCGCGGTCAGACACAGAGTGAATCTCCCTCCACGCCGGCCCAACACACACTGCCGGGGTCAGATACAGAGTGATTATTCCTCTACACGGTCCCATCAAACACTCCCGGGGTCAGACACAAAGTGAATCTCCGTCCACACCGTCTCAACACACACTCCCGGGGTCAGACTCAGAATGATTATTCCTCTACACGGTCCCATCAAACACTCCCGTGGTCAGACACAGAGTGATTATTCCTCTACACGGTCCCATCAAACTCTCCCGTGGTCAGACACAGAGTGAATCTCCGTCCACACCGTCCCAACACACACTCCCGGGGTCAGACACAGAGTGAATCTCCGTCCACACCGTCCCAACACACTCTCCCGGGGTCAGACACAGAGTTAATGTCCCTCCACACCGTCCCATCACACACTCCCGGGGTCAGACACAGAGAGATTATTCCTCTACACGGTCCCAACAAACACTCCCGGGGTCAGACACAGAGTGATTATTCCTCTACACCTTCCCATCAAACTCACCCGCGGTCAGACACAGAGTGAATCTCCCTCCACGCCGGCCCAACACACACTCCCGGGGTCAGACACAGAGTGATTATTCCTCTACACGGTCCCATCAAACACTCCCGGGGTCAGACACAGTGAATCTCCCTCCACACCGTCCCATCACACACTCCCGGGGTCAGACAAAGAGTGATTATTCCTCTACACGGTCCCATCAAACACTCCTGGGGTCAGACACAAAGTGAATCTCCGTCCACACCATCCCAACACACACTCCCGGGGTCAGACTCAGAAATATTATTCCTCTACACGGTCCCATCAAACACTCCCGTGGTCAGACACTTTGTGATTATTCCTCTACACGGTCCCATCAAACTCTCCCGTGGTCAGACACAGAGTGAATCTCCGTCCACACCGTCCCAACACACACTCCCGGGGTCAGACACAGAGTGAATCTCCGTCCACACCGTCCCAACACACACTCACGGGGTCAGACACAGAGTGATTATTCCTAAAACACGGTCGCATCAAACATTCCTGGGGTCAGACACAAAGTGAATCTCCGTCCACACCGTCCCAACACACACTCCCGGGGTCAGACTCAGAATGATTATTCCTCTACACGGTCCCATCAAACTCTCCCGTGGTCAGACACAGAGTGAATCTCCGTCCACACCGTCCCAACACACACTCCCGGGGTCAGACACAGAGTGATTATTCCTCTACACGGTCCCATCAAACACTCCTGGGGTCAGACACAAAGTGAATCTCCGTCCACACCGTCCCAACACACACTCCCGGGGTCAGACTCAGAATGATTATTCCTCTACACGGTCCCATCAAACACTCCCGTGGTCAGACACAGAGTGATTATTCCTCTACACGGTCCCATCAAACACTCCCGGGGTCAGACAGAGAGTGAATCTCCCTCCACACCGTCCCGTCACAAACTCCCTGGGTCAGACACAGAGTGATTATTCCTCTACACCGCCCATCACACTCTCCCGGGGTCAGACATAGAGTTAATGTCCCTCCACACCGTCCCATCACACACTCCCGGGGTCAGACACAGAGAGATTATTCCTCTACACGGTCCCATCAAACACTCCCGGGGTCAGACACAGAGTGATTATTCCTCTACACCTTCCCATCAAACTCACCCGCGGTCCGACACAGAGTGAATCTCCCTCCACGCCGGCCCAACACACACTCCCGGGGTCAGATACAGAGTGATTATTCCTCTACACGGTAGCATCAAACACTCGTGTGTCAGACAGACAGTGATTATTCCTCTAAACGGTCCCATCAAACACTCCCGGGGTCAGACACAGAGTGAATCTCCCTCCACACCGTCCCGTCACGAACTCCCTGGGTCAGACACAGAGTGATTATTCCTCTACACCGCCCATCACACTCTCCCGGGGTCAGACACAGAGTTAATGTCCCTCCACACCCTCCCATCACACACTCCCGGGGTCAGACACAGAGAGATTATTCCTCTACACGGTCCCAACAAACACTCCCGTGGTCAGACACAGAGTGATTATTCCTCTACACCTTCCCATCAAACTCACCCGCGGTCAGACACAGAGTGAATCTCCCTCCACGCCGGCCCAACACACACTCCCGGTGTCAGATACAGAGTGATTATTCCTCTACACGGTAGCATCAAACACTCCGTGTGTCAGACAGACAGTGATTATTCCTCTAAACGGTCCCATCAAACACTCCCGGGTCAGACACAGAGTGAATCTCCCTCCACGCCGTCCCATCACACACTCCCGGGGTCAGACACAGAGTGATTATTCCGCTACACGGTACCATCAAACAATCCCGGGGTCAAACACAGAGATATTATTCCTCTGCACCGTCCCAACACACACTCCCGGGGTCAGACTCAGAGTGATTATTCCTCTACACGGACCCATCAAACACTCCCGGGGTCAGACACAGAGTGAATCTCCCTCCACACCGGCCCGTCCAAACTCCCTGGGTCAGACACAGAGTGATTATTCCTCTACACCGCCCATCACACTCTCCCGGGGTCAGACACAGAGTTAATCTCCATCCACACCGTCCGATCACACACTCCCGGGGTCAGACACAGAGAGATTCTTCCTCTATACGGTCCCATCAAACTCTCCCGGGGTCGGACACAGAGTGATTATTGGTATACACCTTCCCATCAAACTCACCCGGGGTCAGACACAGAGTGAATCTCCCTCCACGCCGGCCCATCACACACTCCCGGGGTCAGACACAGAGTGATTATTCCTCTACACTGTCCAATCAAACACTCCCGGGGTCAGACACAGAGTGATTATTCCTCTACACGGTCCCATCAAACTATCCCGTGGTCAGACACAGAGTGAATCTCCGTCCACACCGTCCCAACACACACTCCCGAGGTCAGAAACAGAGTGAATCTCCGTCCACACCGTCCCAACACACTCTCCCGGGGTCAGACACAGAGTTAATGTCCCTCCACACCGTCCCATCACACACTCCCGGGGTCAGACACAGAGAGATTATTCCTCTACACGGTCCCAACAAACACTCCCGGGGTCAGACACAGAGTGATTATTCCTCTACACCTTCCCATCAAGCTCACCCGCTGTCAGACACAGAGTCAATCTCCCTCCACGCCGGCCCAACACACACTCCCGGGGTCAGATACAGAGTGATTATTCCTCTACACGGTAGCATCAAACACACCGTGTGTCAGACAGACAGTGATTATTCCCCTAAACGGTATCATCAAACACTCCCGGGGTCAGACACAGAGTGAATCTCCCTCCACGCCGTCCCATCAAACACTCCCGGGGTCAGACACAGAATGATTATTCCTCTACACTGTCCCATCAAACACTCCCGGGGTCAGACACAGAGTGATTATTCCTCTACACGGTCCCATCAAACTCTCCCGTGGTCAGACACAAAGTGAATCTCCGTCCACACCGTCCCAACACACACTCCCGGGGTCAGACACAGAGTGAATCTCCGTCCACACCGTCCAAACACACTCTCCCGGGGTCAGACACAGAGTTAATGTCCCTCCACACCGTCCCATCACACACTCACGGGGTCAGACAGAGAGAGATTATTCCTCTACACGGTCCCAACAAACACTCCCGGGGTCAGACACAGAGTGATTATTCCTCTACACCTTCCCATCAATCTCACCCGCGGTCAGACACAGAGTGAATCTCCCTCCACGCCGGCCCAACACACACTCCCGGGGTCAGATACAGAGTGATTATCCCTCTATACGGTCCCATCAAACACACCAGGCGGTCAGACACAGAGTGATTATTCCTGTACACGGTCCCATCAAACACTCCCGGGGTCAGACACAAAGTGAATCTCCGTCCACACCGTCCCAACACACACTCCCGGGGTCAGACTCAGAATGATTATTCCTCTACACGGTCCCATCAAACACTCCCGGGGTCAGACACAGAGTGATTATTCCTCTACACGGTCCCATCAAACTCTCCCGTGGTCAGACACAGAGTGAATCTCCGTCCACACCGTCCCAACACACACTCCCGGGGTCAGACACAGAGTGAATCTCCGTCCACACCGTCCCAACACACCCTCACGGGGTCAGACTCAGAATGATTATTCCACTACACGGTCCCATCACACTCACCCGGGGTCAGACACAGAGTGAATCTCCCTCCACGCCGGCCCATCACACACACCCGGGGTCAGACACAGAGTGATTATTCCCCTACACGGTCCCATCAAACACTCCCGGGGTCAGACACAGTGTGATTATTCCTCTACACCTTCCCATCAAACTCACCCGCGGTCAGACACAGAGTGAATCTCCCTCCACGCCGGCCCAACACACACTCCCGGGGTCAGATACAGAGTGATTATTCCTCTACACGGTAGCATCAAACACTCCGTGTGTCAGACAGACAGTGATTATTCCTCTGCACCGTCCCAACACACACTCCCGGGGTCAGACTCAGAGTGAATCTCCCTCCACATCGGCCCGTCCAAACTCCCTGGGTCAGACACAGAGTGATTATTCCTCTACACCGCCCATCACACACTCCCGGGGTCAGACACAGAGTTAATCTCCATCCACACCGTCCGATCACACACTCCCGGGGTCAGACACAGAGAGATTATTCCTCTATACGGTCCCATCAAACTCTCCCGGGGTCGGACACAGAGTGATTATTCCTCTACACCTTCCCATCAAACTCACCCGGGGTCAGACACAGAGTGAATCTTCCTCCACGCCGGCCCATCGCACACTCCCGGGGTCAGACACAGAGTGATTATTCCTCTACACTGTCCAATCAAACACTCCCGGGGTCAGACACAGTGAAGCTCCCTGCACACCGTCCCATCACACACTCCCGGGGTCAGACACAGAGTGATTATTCCTCTACACGGTCCCATCAAACACTCCCGTGGTCAGACACAGAGTGAAACTCCGTCCACACCGTCCCAACACACACTCCCGGGGTCAGACACAGAGTGAATCTCCGTCCACACCGTCCCAACACACTCTCCCGGGGTCAGACACAGAGTTAATGTCCCTCCACACCGTCCCATCACACACTCCGGGGTCAGACACAGAGAGATTATTCCTCTACACGGTCCCAACAAACACTCCCGGGGTCAGACACAGAGTGATTATTCCTCTACACCTTCCCATCAAACTCACCCGCGGTCAGACACAGAGTGAATCTCCCTCCACGCCGGCCCAACACACACTCCCGGGGTCAGATACAGAGTGATTATTCCTCTGCACGGTAGCATCAAACACTCCGTGTGTCAGACAGACAGTGATTATTCCTCTAAACGGTCCGATCAAACACTCCCGGGGTCAGACACAGTGTGAATCTCCCTCCACACCGTCCCATCACACACTCCCGGGGTCAGACACAGAGTGATTATTCCTCTACACGGTCCCATCAAACTATCCCGTGGTCAGACACAGAGTGAATCTCCGTCCACACCGTCCCAACACACACTCCCGGGGTCAGAAACAGAGTGAATCTCCGTCCACACCGTCCCAACACACTCTCCCGGGGTCAGACACAGAGTTAATGTCCCTCCACACCGTCCCATCACACACTCCCGGGGTCAGACACATAGAGATTATTCCTCTACACGGTCCCAACAAACACTCCCGGGGTCAGACACAGATTGATTATTCCTCTACACCTTCCCATCAAACTCACCCGCTGTCAGACACAGAGTGAATCTCCCTCCACGCCGGCCCAACACACACTCCCGGGGTCAGATACAGAGTGATTATTCCTCTACGCGGTAGCATCAAACACTCCGTGTGTCAGACAGACAGTGATTATTCCTCTAAACGGTCCCATCAAACACTCCCGGGGTCAGACACAGAGTGAATCTCCCTCCACGCCGTCCCATCAAACACTCCCGGGGTCAGACACAGAATGATTATTCCTCTACACGGTCCCATCAAACACTCCCGGGGTCAGACACAGAGTGATTATTCCTCTACACGGTCCCATCAAACTCTCCCGTGGTCAGACACAAAGTGAATCTCCGTCCACACCGTCCCAACACACACTCCCGGGGTCAGACACAGAGTGAATCTCCGTCCACACCGTCCCAACACACTCTCCCGGGGTCAGACACAGAGTTAATGTCCCTCCACACCGTCCCATCACACACTCCCGGGGTCAGACACAGAGAGATTATTCCACTACACGGTCCCAACAAACACTCCCGGGGTCAGACACAGAGTGATTATTCCTCTACACCTTCCCATCAATCTCACCCGCGGTCAGACACAGAGTGAATCTCCCTCCACGCCGGCCCAACACACACTCCCGGGGTCAGATACAGAGTGATTATTCCTCTACACGGTCCCATCCAACACTCCCGGCGGTCAGACACAGAGTGATTATTCCTCTACACGGTCCCATCAAACACTCCCGGGGTCAGACACAGAGTGATTATTCCTCTACACGGTCCCATCAAACTCTCCCGTGGTCAGACACAGAGTGAATCTCCGTCCACACCGTCCCAACACACCCTCACGGGGTCAGACTCAGAATGATTATTCCACTACACGGTCCCATCAAACTCACCCGGGGTCAGACACAGAGTGAATCTCCCTCCACGCCGGCCCATCACACACACCCGGGGTCAGACACAGAGTGATTATTCCTCTACACGGTCCCATCAAACACTCCCGGGGTCAGACACAGTGAATCTCCCTCCACACTGTCCCATCACACACTCCCGGGGTCAGACACAGAGTGATTATTCCTCTACACGGTCCCATCAAACTCTCCCGGGGTCAGACACAGAGTGATTATTCCTCTACACAGTCCCATCAAACACTCCCGGGGTCAGACACAGAGTGAATCTCCCTCCACACTGTCCCGTCACAAACTCCCTGGGTCAGACACAGAGTGATTATTCCTCTACACCGCCCCTCACACTCTCCCGGGGTCAGAAACAGAGTTAATTTCCCTCCACACCGTCCCAACACACACTCCCGGGGTCAGACACAGAGAGATTATTCCTGTACTCGGTCCCAACCAACACTCCCGGGGTCAGACACAGAGTGATTATTCCTCTACACCTTCCCATCAAACTCACCCGCGGTCAGACACAGAGTGAATCTCCCTCCACGCCGGCCCAACACACACTCCCGGGGTCAGATACAGAGTGATTATTCCTCTACACGGTAGCATCAAACACTCCGTGTGTCAGACAGACAGTGATTATTCCTCTGCACCGTCCCAACACACACTCCCGGGGTCAGACTCAGAGTGAATCTCCCTCCACATCGGCCCGTCCAAACTCCCTGGGTCAGACACAGAGTGATTATTCCTCTACACCGCCCATCACACTCTCCCGGGGTCAGACACAGAGTTAATCTCCATCCACACCGTCCGATCACACACTCCCGGGGTCAGACACAGAGAGATTATTCCTCTATACGGTCCCATCAAACTCTCCCGGGGTCGGACACAGAGTGATTATTCCTCTACACCTTCCCATCAAACTCACCCGGGGTCAGACACAGAGTGATTATTCCTCTACACCTTCCCATCAAACTCACCCGCTGTCAGACACAGAGTGAATCTCCCTCCACGCCGGCCCAACACACACTCCCGGTGTCAGATACAGAGTGATTATTCCTCTACACGGTAGCATCAAACACTCCGTGTGTCAGACAGACAGTGATTATTCCTCTAAACGTTCCCATCAAACACTCCCGGGGTCAGACACAGAGTGAATCTCCCTCCACGCCGTCCCATCAAACACTCCCGGGGTCAGACACAGAATGATTATTCCTCTACACGGTCCCATCAAACACTCCCGGGGTCAGACACAGAGTGATTATTCCTCTACACGGTCCCATCAAACTCTCCCGTGGTCAGACACAAAGTGAATCTCCGTCCACACCGTCCCAACACACACTCCCGGGGTCAGACACAGAGTGAATCTCCGTCCACACCGTCCCAACACACTCTCCCGGGGTCAGACACAGAGTTAATGTCCCTCCACACCGTCCCATCACACACTCCCGGGGTCAGACACAGAGAGATTATTCCTCTACACGGTCCCAACAAACACTCCCGGGGTCAGACACAGAGTGATTATTCCTCTACACCTTCCCATCAATCTCACCCGCGGTCAGACACAGAGTGAATCTCCCTCCACGCCGGCCCAACACACACTCCCGGGGTCAGATACAGAGTGATTATTCCTCTACACGGTCCCATCCAACACTCCCGGCGGTCAGACACAGAGTTATTATTCCTCTACACGGTCCCATCAAACACTCCCGGGGTCAGACACAGAGTGATTATTCCTCTACACGGTCCCATCAAACTCTCCCGTGGTCAGACACAGAGTGAATCTCCGTCCACACCGTCCCAACACACACTCCCGGGGTCAGACACAGAGTGAATCTCCGTCCACACCGTCCCAACACACCCTCACGGGGTCAGACTCAGAATGATTATTCCACTACACGGTCCCATCAAACTCACCCGGGGTCAGACACAGAGTGATTCTCCCTCCACGCCGGCCCATCACACACACCCGGGGTCAGACACAGAGTGATTATTCCTCTACACGGTCCCATCAAACACTCCCGGGGTCAGACACAGTGAATCTCCCTCCACACTGTCCCATCACACACTCCCGGGGTCAGACACAGAGTGATTATTCCTCTACACGGTCCCATCAAACACTCCCGGGGTCAGACACAGAGTGATTATTCCTCTACACAGTCACATCAAACACTCCCGGGGTCAGACACAGAGTGAATCTCCCTCCACACTGTGCCGTCACAAACTCCCTGGGTCAGACACAGAGTGATTATTCCTCTACACCGCCCCTCACTCTCTCCCGGGGTCAGACACAGAGTTAATGTCCCTCCACACCGTCCCATCACACACTCCCGGGGTCAGACACAGAGAGATTATTCCTCTACACGGTCCCAACAAACACTCCCGGGGTCAGAGACAGAGAGATTATTCCTCTATACGGTCCCATTAAACTCTCCCGGGGTCGGACACAGAGTGATTATTCCTCTACACCTTCCCATCAAACTCACCCGGGGTCAGACACAGAGTGAATCTTCCTCCACGCCGGCCCATCACACACTCCCGGGGTCAGACACAGAGTGATTATTCCTCTACACTGTCCAATCAAACACTCCCAGGGTCAGACACAGTGAAGCTCCCTCCACACCGTCCCATCACACACTCCCGGGGTCAGACACAGAGTGATTATTCCTCTACACGGTTCCATCAAACTCTCCCGTGGTCAGACACAGAGTGATTATTCCTCTACACCTTCCCATCAAACTCACCCGGGGTCAGACACAGAGTGAATCTCCCTCCACGCCGGCCCATCACACACTCCCGGGGTCAGACACAGAGAGATTATTCCTCTACACCGTCCCAACAAACACTCCCGGGGTCAGACACAGAGAGATTATTCCTCTATACGGTCCCATCAAACTCTCCCGGGGTCGGACACAGAGTGATTATTCCTCTACACCTTCCCATCAAACTCACCCGGGGTCAGACACAGAGTGAATCTTCCTCCACGCCGGCCCATCACACACTCCCGGGGTCAGACACAGAGTGATTATTCCTCTACACTGTCCAATCAAACACTCCCGGGGTCAGACACAGTGAAGCTCCCTCCACACCGTCCCATCACACACTCCCGGGGTCAGACACAGAGTGATTATTCCTCTACACGGTCCCATCAAACTCTCCCGTGGTCAGACACAGAGTGAATCTCCGTCCACACCGTCCCAACACACACTCCCGGGGTCAGATACAGAGTGATTATTCCTCTACACGGTAGCATCAAACACTCCGTGTGTCAGACAGACAGTGATTATTCCTCTAAACGGTCCCATCAAACACTCCCGGGGTCAGACACAGAGTGAATCTCCCTCCACGCCGTCCCATCACACACTCGCGGGGTCAGACACAGAGTGATTATTCCGCTACACGGTACCATCAAACAATCCCGGTGTCAGACACCGAGATATTATTCCTCTGCACCGTCCCAACACACACTCCCGTGGTCAGACTCAGAGTGATTATTCCTCTACACGGTCCCATCAAACACTCCCGGGGTCAGACACAGAGTGAATCTCCCTCCACACCGGCCCGTCCAAACTCACTGGGTCAGACACAGAGTGATTATTCCTCTACACCGCCCATCACACTCTCCCGGGGTCAGACACAGTGTTAATCTCCCTCCACACCGTCCGATCACACACTCCCGGGGTCAGACACAGTGAAGCTCCCTCCACACCGTCCCATCACACACTCCCGGGGTCAGACACAGAGAGATTATTCCTCTACACGGTCCCATCAAACACTCCCGGGGTCAGACTCAGAGTGATTATTCCTCTACACGGTCACATCAAACACTCCCGCGGTAAGACACAGAGTGAATCTCCCTCCACACCGTCCCGTCCAAACTCCCTGGGTCAGACACAGAGTGATTATTCCTCTACACCGCCCATCACACTCTCCCGGGGTCAGACACAGAGTTAATCTCCCTCCACACCGTCCGATCACACACTCCCGGGGTCAGACACAGAGACTCTACACGGTCCCATCAAACTCTCCCGGGGTCAGACACAGAGTGATTATTCCTCTACACCTTCCCATCAAACTCACCCGGGGTCAGACACAGAGTGAATCTCCCTACACGCCGGCCCATCACACACTCCCGGGTTCAGACACAGAGTGATTATTCCTCTATACGGTCCCATCAAACACTCCCGGGGTCAGACACAGTGAAGCTCCCTCCACACCGTCCAGTCACACACTCCCGGGGTCAGACACAGAGTGATTATTCCTCTACACGGTCCCATCAAACACTCCCGGGGTCAGACACAAAGTGAATCTCCGTCCACACCGTCCCAACACACATTCCCGAGGTCAGACTCAGAGTGATTATTCCTCTACACGTTTCATCAAACACTCCCGGGGTCAGACAAATAGTGAATCTCCCTCCACACCGTCCCGTCACAAACTCCCTGGGTCAGACACAGAGTGATTATTCCTCTACACCGCCCATCACACTCTCCCGGGGTCAGACACAGAGAGATTATTCCTCTACACGGTCCCATCAAGCACTCCCGGGGTCAGACACAGAGTGATTATTCCTCTACACCTTTCCATCAAACTCACCCGGGGTCAGACACAGAGTGATTATTCCTCTACACGGTCCCATCAAACACTCCCGGGGTCAGACACAGAGCGATTATTCCTCTACACCTTCCCATCAAACTTACCCGGGTTCAGACACAGAGTGAATCTCCCTCTACACGGCCCATCACACACTCCCGGGATCAGACACATAGTGAACCACCCTCCACATCGTCCCAGCACACACTCCCGGGGTCAGACACACAGTGAATCTCCCTCCACACCGTCCCATCACACACTCCAATGGACAGACACAGAGTGATTATTCCTCTAAACGGTCCCATCAAACACTCCCGGGGTCAGACACAGATTGATTATTCCTCTACACGGTCCCATCAAACACTCCCGGCGGTCAGACACAGAGTGATTATTCCTGTACACGGTCCCATCAAACACTCCCGGGGTCAGACGCAGAGTGAATCTCCGTCCACACCGTCCCAACACACTCTCCCGGGGTCAGACACAGAGTTAATGTCCCTCCACACCGTCCCATCACACACTCCCGGGGTCAGACACAGAGAGATTATTCCTCTACACGGTCCCAACAAACACTCCCGGGGTCAGACATAGAGTGATTATTCCTCTACACCTTCCCATCAAACTCACCCGCGGTCAGACACAGAGTGAATCTTCCTCCACGCCGGCCCAACACACACTCCCGGGGTCAGATACAGAGTGATTATTCCTCTACACGGTCCCTTCAAACACTCCCGGCGGTCAGACACAGAGTGATTATTCCTGTACACGGTCCCATCAAACACTCCCGGGGTCAGACACAAAGTGAATCTCCGTCCACACCGTCCCAACACACACTCCCGGGGTCAGACTCAGAATGATTATTCCTCTACACGGTCCCATCAAACACTCCCGGGGTCAGAAACAGAGTGATTATTCCTCTACACGGTCCCATCAAACTCTCCCTTGGTCAGACACAGAGTGAATCTCCGTCCACACCGTCCCAACACACACTCCCGGGGTCAGACACAGAGTGAATCTCCGTCCACACCGTCCCAACACACACTCCCGGGGTCAGACACAGAGTGATTATTCCTCTACACGGTCCCATCAAACACTCCCGGGGTCAGACACAGAGTGATTATTCCTCTACACGGTCCCATCAAACACTCCCGGGGTCAGACACAGAGTGAATCTCCTTCCACACCGGCCCGTCCAAACTCACTGGGTCAGACACAGAGTGATAATTCCTCTACACCGCCCATCACACTCTCCCGGGGTCAGACACAGAGTTAATCTCCCTCCACACAGTCCGATCACACACTCCCGGGGTCAGACACAGAGAGATTATTCCTCTATACGGTCCCATCAAACTCTCCCGGGGTCGGACACTGAGTGATTATTCCTCTACACCTTCCCAACAAACTCACCCGGGGTCAGACACAGAGTGAATCTCCCTCCACGCCGGCTCATCACACACTCCCGGGGTCAGACACAGAGTGATTATTCCTCTACACTGTCCAATCAAACACTCCCGGGGTCGGACACAGTGAAGCTCCCTCCACACCGTCCCATCACACACTCCCTGGGTCAGACACAGAGAGATTATTCCTCTACACGGTCCCATCAAACAATCCCGGGGTCAGACTCAGAGTGATTATTCCTCTACACGGTCACATCAAACACTCCCGGGGTCAGACACAGAGTGAATCTCCCTCCACACCGTGCCGTCCAAACTCCCTGGGTCAGTCACAGAGTGATTATTCCTCTACACCGCCCATCACACTCTCCCGGGGTCAGACACAGAGTTAATCTCCCTCCACACCTTCCGATCACACACTCCCGGGGTCAGACACAGAGACTCTACACGGTCCCATCAAACTCTCCCGGGGTCAGACAGATTGATTATTCCTCTACACCTTCCCATCAAACTCACCCGGGGACAGACACAGAGTGAATCTCCCTACACGCCGGCCCATCACACACTGCCGGGGTCAGACACAGAGTGATTATTCCTCTATACGGTCCCATCAAACACTCCCGGGGTCAGAAACAGTGAAGCTCCCTCCACACCGTCCCATCAAACACTCCCGGGGTCAGACACAAAGTGAATCTCCGTCCACACAGTCCCAACACACACTCCCGAGGTCAGACTCAGAGTGATTATTCCTCTACACGTTCCCATCAAACACTCCCGGGGTCAGACACAGAGTGAATCTCCCTCCACACCGTCCCGTCACAAACTCCCTGGGTCAGACACAGAGTGATTATTCCTCTACACCGCCCATCACACTCTCCCGGGGTCAGACACAGAGTGAATCTCCGTCCACACCGTCCCAACACACACTCCCGGGGTCAGACACAGAGTGATTATTCCTCTACACGGTCCCATCAAACACTCCCGGGATCAGACACAGAGTGATTATTCCTCTACACGGTCCCATCAAACACTCCCGGCGGTCAGACACAGAGTGATTATTCCTCTACACGGTCCCATCAAACTCTCCCGTGGTCAGACACAGAGTGAATCTCCGTCCACACCGTCCCAACACACACTCCCGGGGTCAGACACAGAGTGAATCTCCGTCCACACCGTCCCAACACACACTCCCGGGGTCAGACACAGAGTGATTATTCCTCTACACGGTCCCATCAAACACTCCCGGGGTCAGACACAGAGTGATTATTCCTCTACACGGTCCCATCAAACACTCCCGGGGTCAGACACAGAGTGAATCTCCCTCCACACCGGCCCGTCCAAACTCACTGGGTCAGACACAGAGTGATAATTCCTCTACACCGCCCATCACACTCTCCCGGGGTCAGACACAGAGTTAATCTCCCTCCACACAGTCCGATCACACACTCCCGGGGTCAGACACAGAGAGATTATTCCTCTATACGGTCCCATCAAACTCTCCCGGGGTCGGACACAGAGTGATTATTCCTCTACACCTTCCCAACAAACTCACCCGGGGTCAGACACAGAGTGAATCTCCCTCCACGCCGGCTCATCACACACTCCCGGGGTCAGACACAGAGTGATTATTCCTCTACACTGTCCAATCAAACACTCCCGGGGTCAGACACAGAGTGATTATTCCTCTACACCGCCCATCACACTCTCCCGGGGTCAGACACAGAGTTAATCTCCCTCCACACCGTCCGATCACACACTCCCGGGGTCAGACACAGTGAAGCTCCCTCCACACCGTCCCATCACACACTCCCGGGGTCAGACACAGAGAGATTATTCCTCTACACGGTCCCATCAAACACTCCCGGGGTCAGACTCAGAGTGATTATTCCTCTACACGGTCACATCAAACACTCCCGGGGTAAGACACAGAGTGAATCTCCCTCCACACCGTCCCGTCCAAACTCCCTGGGTCAGACACAGAGTGATTATTCCTCTACACCGCCCATCACACTCTCCCGGGGTCAGACACAGAGTTAATCTCCCTCCACACCGTCCGATCACACACTCCCGGGGTCAGACACAGAGACTCTACACGGTCCCATCAAACTCTCCCGTGGTCAGACACAGAGTGATTATTCCTCTACACCTTCCCATCAAACTCACCCGGGGTCAGACACAGAGTGAATCTCCCTACACGCCGGCCCATCACACACTCCCGGGTTCAGACACAGAGTGATTATTCCTCTATACGGTCCCATCAAACACTCCCGGGGTCAGACACAGTGAAGCTCCCTCCACACCGTCCAATCACACACTCCCGGGGTCAGACACAGAGTGATTATTCCTCTACACGGTCCCATCAAACACTCCCGGGGTCAGACACAAAGTGAATCTCCGTCCACACCGTCCCAACACACACTCCCGAGGTCAGACTCAGAGTGATTATTCCTCTACACGTTTCATCAAACACTCCCGGGGTCAGACAAAGAGTGAATCTCCCTCCACACCGTCCCGTCACAAACTCCCTGGGTCAGACACAGAGTGATTATTCCTCTACACCGCCCATCACACTCTCCCGGGGTCAGACACAGAGAGATTATTCCTCTACACGGTCCCATCAAGCACTCCCGGGGTCAGACACAGAGTGATTATTCCTCTACACCTTTCCATCAAACTCACCCGGGGTCAGACACAGAGTGATTATTCCTCTACACGGTCCCATCAAACACTCCCGGGGTCAGACACAGAGCGATTATTCCTCTACACCTTCCCATCAAACTTACCCGGGTTCAGACACAGAGTGAATCTCCCTCTACACGGCCCATCACACACTCCCGGGATCAGACACATAGTGAACCACCCTCCACATCGTCCCAGCACACACTCCCGGGGTCAGACACACAGTGAATCTCCCTCCACACCGTCCCATCACACACTCCAATGGACAGACACAGAGTGATTATTCCTCTAAACGGTCCCATCAAACACTCCCGGGGTCAGACACAGATTGATTATTCCTCTACACGGTCCCATCAAACACTCCCGGCGGTCAGACACAGAGTGATTATTCCTGTACACGGTCCCATCAAACACTCCCGGGGTCAGACGCAGAGTGAATCTCCGTCCACACCGTCCCAACACACTCTCCCGGGGTCAGACACAGAGTTAATGTCCCTCCACACCGTCCCATCACACACTCCCGGGGTCAGACACAGAGAGATTATTCCTCTACACGGTCCCAACAAACACTCCCGGGGTCAGACATAGAGTGATTATTCCTCTACACCTTCCCATCAAACTCACCCGCGGTCAGACACAGAGTGAATCTTCCTCCACGCCGGCCCAACACACACTCCCGGGGTCAGATACAGAGTGATTATTCCTCTACACGGTCCCTTCAAACACTCCCGGCGGTCAGACACAGAGTGATTATTCCTGTACACGGTCCCATCAAACACTCCCGGGGTCAGACACAAAGTGAATCTCCGTCCACACCGTCCCAACACACACTCCCGGGGTCAGACTCAGAATGATTATTCCTCTACACGGTCCCATCAAACACTCCCGGGGTCAGAAACAGAGTGATTATTCCTCTACACGGTCCCATCAAACTCTCCCGTGGTCAGACACAGAGTGAATCTCCGTCCACACCGTCCCAACACACACTCCCGGGGTCAGACACAGAGTGAATCTCCGTCCACACCGTCCCAACACACACTCCCGGGGTCAGACACAGAGTGATTATTCCTCTACACGGTCCCATCAAACACTCCCGGGGTCAGACACAGAGTGATTATTCCTCTACACGGTCCCATCAAATACTCCCGGGGTCAGACACAGAGTGAATCTCCTTCCACACCGGCCCGTCCAAACTCACTGGGTCAGACACAGAGTGATAATTCCTCTACACCGCCCATCACACTCTCCCGGGGTCAGACACAGAGTTATTCTCCCTCCACACAGTCCGATCACACACTCCCGGGGTCAGACACAGAGAGATTATTCCTCTATACGGTCCCATCAAACTCTCCCGGGGTCGGACACAGAGTGATTATTCCTCTACACCTTCCCAACAAACTCACCCGGGGTCAGACACAGAGTGAATCTCCCTCCACGCCGGCTCATCACACACTCCCGGGGTCAGACACAGAGTGATTATTCCTCTACACTGTCCAATCAAACACTCCCGGGGTCAGACACAGTGAAGCTCCCTCCACACCGTCCCATCACACACTCCCGGGGTCAGACACAGAGAGATTATTCCTCTACACGGTCCCATCAAACAATCCCGGGGTCAGACTCAGAGTGATTATTCCTCTACACGGTCACATCAAACACTCCCGGGGTCAGACACAGAGTGAATCTCCCTCCACACCGTGCCGTCCAAACTCCCTGGGTCAGTCACAGAGTGATTATTCCTCTACACCGCCCATCACACTCTCCCGGGGTCAGACACAGTGTTAATCTCCCTCCACACCTTCCGATCACACACTCCCGGGGTCAGACACAGAGACTCTACACGGTCCCATCAAACTCTCCCGGGGTCAGACAGATTGATTATTCCTCTACACCTTCCCATCAAACTCACCCGGGGTCAGACACAGAGTGAATCTCCCTACACGCCGGCCCATCACACACTGCCGGGGTCAGACACAGAGTGATTATTCCTCTATACGGTCCCATCAAACACTCCCGGGGTCAGAAACAGTGAAGCTCCCTCCACACCGTCCCATCAAACACTCCCGGGGTCAGACACAAAGTGAATCTCCGTCCACACCGTCCCAACACACACTCCCGAGGTCAGACTCAGAGTGATTATTCCTCTACACGTTCCCATCAAACACTCCCGGGGTCAGACACAGAGTGAATCTCCCTCCACACCGTCCCGTCAGAAAGCTCCCTGGGTCAGACACAGAGTGATTATTCCTCTACACCGCCCATCACACTCTCCCGGGGTCAGACACAGAGTGAATCTCCGTCCACACCGTCCCAACACACACTCCCGGGGTCAGACACAGAGTGATTATTCCTCTACACGGTCCCATCAAACACTCCCGGGATCAGACACAGAGTGATTATTCCTCTACACGGTCCCATCAAACACTCCCGGCGGTCAGACACAGAGTGATTATTCCTCTACACGGTCCCATCAAACTCTCCCGTGGTCAGACACAGAGTGAATCTCCGTCCACACCGTCCCAACACACACTCCGGGGTCAGACACAGAGTGAATCTCCGTCCACACCGTCCCAACACACACTCCCGGGGTCAGACACAGAGTGATTATTCCTCTACACGGTCCCATCAAACACTCCCGGGGTCAGACACAGAGTGATTATTCCTCTACACGGTCCCATCAAACACTCCCGGGGTCAGACACAGAGTGAATCTCCCTCCACACCGGCCCGTCCAAACTCACTGGGTCAGACACAGAGTGATAATTCCTCTACACCGCCCATCACACTCTCCCGGGGTCAGACACAGAGTTAATCTCCTCCACACAGTCCGATCACACACTCCCGGGGTCAGACACAGAGAGATTATTCCTCTATACGGTCCCATCAAACTCTCCGGGGTCGGACACAGAGTGATTATTCCTCTACACCTTCCCAACAACTCACCCGGGGTCAGACACAGAGTGAATCTCCCTCCACGCCGGCTCATCACACACTCCCGGGTCAGACACAGAGTGATTATTCCTCTACACTGTCCAATCAAACACTCCCGGGGTCAGACACAGTGAAGCTCCCTCCACACCGTCCCATCACACACTCCCGGGGTCAGACACAGAGAGATTATTCCTCTACACGGTCCCATCAAACAATCCCGGGGTCAGACTCAGAGTGATTCATTCCTCTACACGGTCACATCAAACACTCCCGGGGTAGACACAGAGTGAATCTCCCTCCACACCGTGCCGACCAAACTCCCTGGGTCAGTCACAGAGTGATTATTCCTCTACACCGCCCATCACACTCTCCCGGGGTCAGACACAGAGTTAATCTCCCTCCACACCTTCCGATCACACACTCCCGGGGTCAGACACAGAGACTCTACACGGTCCCATCAACTCTCCCGGGGTCAGACAGAGTGATTATTCCTCTACACCTTCCCTTCAAACTCACCCGGGGTCAGACACAGAGTGAATCTCCCGACACGCCGGCCATCACACACTGCCGGGGTCAGACACAGAGTGATTATTCCTCTATACGGTCCCATCAAACACTCCCGGGGTCAGAAACAGTGAAGCTCCCTCCACACCGTCCCATCAAACACTCCCGGGGTCAGACACAAAGTGGATCTCCGTCCACACCGTCCCAACACACACTCCCGAGGTCAGACTCAGAGTGATTATTCCTCTACACGTTCCCATCAAACACTCCCGGGGTCAGACACAGAGTGAATCTCCCTCCACACCGTCCCGTCACAAACTCCCTGGGTCACAGACACAGAGTGATTATTCCTCTACACCGCCCATCACACTCTCCCGGTTCAGACACAGAGTGAATCTCCGTCCACACCGTCCCAACACACACTCCCGGGTCAGACACAGAGTGATTATTCCTCTACACGGTCCCATCAAACACTCCGGGGTCAGACACAGAGTGATTATTCCTCTACACGGTCCCCATCAAACACTCCCGGCGGTCAGACACAGAGTGATTATTCCTGTACACGGTCCCATCAAACACTCCCGGGGTCAGACGCAGAGTGAATCTCCGTCCACACCGTCCCAACACACTCTCCCGGGGTCAGACACAGAGTTAATGTCCCTCCACACCGTCCCATCACACACTCCCGGAGTCAGACACAGAGAGATTATTCCTCTACACGGTCCCAACAAACACTCCCGGGGTCAGACACAGAGTGATTATTCCTCTACACCTTCCCATCAAACTCACCCGCGGTCAGACACAGAGTGAATCTCCCTCCACGCCGGCCCAACACACACTCCCGGGGTCAGATACAGAGTGATTATTCCTCTACACGGTCCCATCAAACACTCCCGGCGGTCAGACACAGAGTGATTATTCCTGTACACGGTCCCATCAAACACTCCCGGGGTCAGACACAAAGTGAATCTCCGTCCACACCGTCCCAACACACACTCCGGGGTCAGACTCAGAATGATTATTCCTCTACACGGTCCCATCAAACACTCCCGGGGTCAGAAACAGAGTGATTATTCCTCTACACGGTCCCATCAAACTCTCCCGTGGTCAGACACAGAGTGAATCTCCGTCCACACCGTCCCAACACACACTCCCGGGGTCAGACACAGAGTGAATCTCCGTCCACACCGTCCAACACACACTCCCGGGGTCAGACACAGAGTGATTATTCCTCTACACGGTCCCATCAAACACTCCCGGGGTCAGACACAGAGTGATTATTCCTCTACACGGTCCCATCAAACACTCCCGGGTCAGACACAGAGTGAATCTCCCTCCACACCGGCCCGTCCAAACTCACTGGGTCAGAACCAC